>NW_015150644.1:215432-217283 GCF_000732505.1 Cyprinodon variegatus | reverse complement strand
AGTCTCCAGACTGATTAGCGAGTGAAACCTTGAAAGCTCGCGAGATCAGGATGGTCTCACGAGGCTAGAAATCTGTTACAGGGGAACAGATCATTTTGCCTGTTTAGCCAGGCCAACAACTTCCTTAAACGACCCCCCTTTTCCGAGACAATACAGGTATACACTACAGGCCAACAAAGAACCCCCATTCCAAAGGGGTGGACCCGTTCAGCTGGTCAATTTGCATGTTTTCTAAGCATGGATTGTTTTTTAGCTTTTTTGGATTGACTACGACCTGGATGAGTATCTTTACCAGCATATTTAACTATTAACATGTTAACAGAGGGGTATATAATCTGATGTGAAGCTCCAGGGAGATTTTACTGCGACCTTAGAAGGAATCTCTATGAACTCCTTCTCCAGGGGCAATCGGCGGCCATCTTAAATATTTACACTTTGGAATAATCTTTCCCACGGTTGAACGATGGGATTCAATTAGTTTGCAAAAGAAAAGGCTATCCCTCCCCAGTTTAAGAGGCACTTGTTTCTGTGATGTCAGCAGATTTCTGTCTGTGCTGTCTCTTGCCATTAGTCCTCTTTCAATAGAGAAACTCAAGCTGAAGATCAGTTCATGCAATTCTTCATAAGGCTCAGAGCATAAAACCCTAAAAACTGAAAGAGATATCCTTTATTTTTATCATGACTGTAGCTAAGTGGTAGATTAGACCTTACTTAAGTATTTCACACAGCAGGCCTTCACTACGACCACCTTGCACTACAGGGCTTATAAATACTTAACACGGAGTGGAAGGTTATTGTGCTTTTTGTGGTGATGCTAATTCAATTTTATGTTCAGACTTTAAAAAAAAAAAGATGAAGATCAAAGAAGTGGAAATTTAAACTCATTTTCCCACATGCCTAAAGACATTGATGAGTAATAGAAAGCAGAAATCTAACCAAATAAAACTAATTTACCGAGTCATACCTGCTAAAAGTAAAACTAAGCATTCTGAGGAAAAAGGGAATCCAAGGACAAATCTAATTTACTATTTAATGCAAATTAAATGCCTTTGGTAGATAAGGTCTCCAGCTATAACTGACTGGAGTCAACTTATTTCTAACACAGGAATGCAGGTTACATTTTTAAGCTGAGGGCTGAAAAGGGATGAAGCTCTCAGGAGAGATGGGAATAACTACAGAAACATCAGCGGCCAAAACGTTCCTCTCTGATTAATGTGACCAGTGCATTAAGGGGATGTCAAAGTCCATTACACTGTGTCTTTCATTCAAGTCCAAACTCATTTGCTTTTCAGCTTTTATGGAGAGAATTTTGCTCCATTATTTTTTAAGCAAGGGACAATTTAAAAACAAAAAAAAAAGGCAAACCAAAAGCAAAACTATGAAAAAATGATGCAATCAAAAAGGTTTTGACAATTACTTTTCTTTTGTTTTTTTTTTTAAATAATTTTCTTTACAGTTATTTTTTCACATTTGAATTTTCATTCTACAGACTTTAAAAGATCAAATTTAATTTTGGATTCTTTTAAAATGTTTGTTTTTATTTTACAGATTTTTTTTATGCAAGTTTGTTTTTTTTTTAAGATCCGTTTTTCAAATTAAATTGTGTTAAACAGATCACAGTCATTTCTCTTCATCTCCTTTCCTATTAAGTGAGAAGCAAAGATGCATTTCTATTGGTGTGGCTGGACGTTAGCAACAACTGTATTGGTCAATATGTGCATTAAGAGTACAATTGTATTGTGCTGTCTTTAATTAAATATAGAATTTTCTAAAACATTATTTGATTACTCAAAAAATGGTCTCTCAGTCCAGTTCTGAAGCCGACACAAACATGGGGAAGACTTCAGATTT
>NW_015150644.1:211072-213732 GCF_000732505.1 Cyprinodon variegatus | reverse complement strand
TTTTTTTAACTCAGAGCTACTTAACCTCCTGTACATTGCATTAAAACAGCTGCTTGCATGATGTATACGCAGCTTAAAGCCTTGCACCACCTTCTCTGGTCGGCTTTGTCCTCCTCTCCGGTTGATGTTTGCTAGGCCACGCTGTGGAATGAGGTTCCACATTCATAATTAATACTCTGTTATTTGCACAAGCAGCATAAAGCTCATCCACAGTCTAGGGATTTACTGTTGTTTGGGATGTATTAGCACACTGCGACTCATGCACAGAGCAAAGACAATGTTCCACCAGAGCCTCCATTGATGTTGCAGTAAAGTTTTTATTTTCTCTGAATTATCTCGGCCAAAACACTGATAATACAAAGTAATGTTTTTGCTATTTTTATCCATTTTATCCTTACATGTTTTGGTTCATTTATATAAATATATAGTGTTGATGTGCTGTTAAAACTTTGTGAGCAGGAAGATGCTCACAGTCTAAGTAAAAGGAGCTGCTGTGGAGCTGGGGGAGGCTTTAGCTCCCTTCATATATGTTCATGTCTGATGTCCAGAGCTCAATGAGCTGGATTGATCACTCATGTCACCTCTGACAGTGACTGACAGCGCCTGTAATTGCTATGTTTGCTTTGGGAGAAGAGCAAACAACCGTGGTGGGATTGCGCGTTTGTAACACGCTGGCATTTCTCAATTACCTGGAAATCCAAGTCTGGCTATTGCATTATCGCACACAATGGCCGCGCTCCGCCTGAATGCCTGAGTGCTGTTAGCTACTTGACTAATGGATGGGATCAGTTCTCTTCATGACATGACGGTGTCATGACAAAACAAACACCTGCTCTTGTTTCGGAGTGCCGTTCAAGCGTGAGCACTCGTAACTGATACCCAACCCTCGATTCAGCAGTTTTTTTTCCCCATAATTTAAGTTAATTAACTCATTATGTGATAGCTCAACTTTATTCGCTCCACGATGGCTACTTTGTTCAACAGAGAGTCGTTT
Organism: Cyprinodon variegatus; assembly: GCF_000732505.1. Classification (NCBI taxonomy): domain Eukaryota; kingdom Metazoa; phylum Chordata; class Actinopteri; order Cyprinodontiformes; family Cyprinodontidae; genus Cyprinodon; species Cyprinodon variegatus. The sequence goes on along the minus strand of NW_015150644.1, from coordinate 212,738 downwards.
GGCACAAATACAATGGCTGCAGCACAATACCAGTTGATGAAAATGCAACACAAGCTAAAAAACTTGCAGAAATTATTCACAGTTCAAAAATTGAATCAGCAGGAAAACTGTATTATTTTACCAAACATCTTATGAGTAATTATTAATCTGAACATATTTTGGAATTATTTAATTATTTATCATTTTAGTAATTATCATTTATAGTACTTAAAAGACACTGCTGCTGGAAAACTATATATATTTTTTAAACTATTCGTTAATAACTAGACCTGCAGACATTCCTATTTTATGTTACGCATTCAAAAGCTGCTTTCTCTGTTCCATGTTAAGTTCTATTTCATCAAATTGCACCCTCATCAACTCAAATGCCAAATCCATGATTTGCAACAGTCACTTCATTATTCTGATGGTTTTCCCCCTGCACACAGAAAAACAGCCTTTGACATTTACTGTACCTAAGGCTTTCATTTCCACACTTTGTATCGTTATCAGGGGTTCCTTTACAGTGCGGCATCATGTTGTGCTGACGGCACATATTCAAACCCTTCGTTTTTGTTTTGTTTTGTGTTGCTCTAATTATGCTGCTGTAAGCTTATGCTGATAGAGGACAACCAGGACACTTCTCCTTACTCTGAAAATGTTTTTTTTTTCTCTGTACCTGCATTTTTTTTTTTTTTTTATGAAATTTGCCAATACATTTCCAACGAATAAAAAGCCATGTCGCTGTTTAGCTGTGTCTCTTTTCCGGGAGGGGGCACTGAAACATCAAGCATATCTGGTATTAACTTGTTGTGCTTTGTTTTTATTTCAATTACCTGGAAATAATATTCCTGCTCTCTTACCTGGACCGAATCGCTAACGTAGCCATATTTATGCAACCATTTTCCTGTTTTTTTCTCCAGAGACATTACTCCTGGTTTAGGGGTTCTTTGTTTAATCGGGTAACCATCAGGACATACGTGGCGCTTCCGAATTTGTTATTTTTATATGGCAGATTAGAGCCTTAGAGGGATTAAGGAACATCAGCGGATTTTATTTGTGCCTTTTCAGGTGTCTTACTTTTGTTTTTGGTGATTCTAGTGAGTTTGCTTTGACTTTTTCCTACATGGACTCAATAACAAGGAACCTGTGAGGCTAGCCTTTGTGTTCATGGATACTTTCTCCTCAAGAAGAAAGCATTTTTTGCCACAAATTTAGATAAAGAAGCTACACCAACGTAGCATCACCAGACTTTGTACATTACAGTAACGCACAGTCTACCTTGTATGTGGTATGTGGCTATATATGATACCTTTATATAGTATATTGTATGCTTTATATTAGATATATACGGTGGCCCTGAAGTGCAAACTGCAACTACAAATCTAAAAGCGCAACTACATTAAGGAAATCGCAACTACATAAAGCAAAGCGCAACTACATTAAGGAAAACAAAACTACATAAAGCAAAGCGCAACTACATTAAGGAAAACACAACCTAATAAAGCAAAGCGCAGCTACATTGAGGAAATCGCAACTACATAAAGCAAAACGCAACTACATTAAGGAAAACAAAACTACATAAAGCAAAGCGCAACTGCATAAAGGAAATCGCAACTACATAAAGCAAGCGCAACTACGTTAAGGAAAACAAAACTACATAAAGCAAAGCGCAACTACGTTAAGG
>NW_015150644.1:206250-210789 GCF_000732505.1 Cyprinodon variegatus | reverse complement strand
TAATGTAGTTGTGCTTTGCTTTATATGGTTGCGATTTCCTTAATGTAGTTGCGCTTTGCTTTATGTAGTTTTGTTTTCCTTAATGTAGTTGCGCTTTGCTTTATGTAGTTGCGATTTCCTTAATGTAGTTGCGCTTTGCTTTAGGTAGTTGCGATTTCCTTTATGTAGTTGCGCTTTGCTTTATGTAGCTGTGCTTTGCTTAAGGTAGTTGCAATTTCCTTAATGTAGTTGCGCTTTGCTTTATGTAGTTTTATTTTTCTTAATGTAGTTGCGCTTTGCTTTATGTAGTTGCGATTCCCTTAATGTAGTTGCGCGTTTAGATTCGTAGTTGCAGTTTGCACTTCAGGGCCACCATAGATATAGCTACAGATTCTTTATTTTGCATATATATCAAATTTGTCTGCAACATCAACACCAAGTTAAATTCCTTGTAAGTGCTAACCTACTTGGCAATAAACTTGATTCTGATAAAGCCATGGAAGGTAAGCAGACCTGTTTCTCTGTTTAACCTGGTCTTTTTCTTAGATGGGGGGAAGCTGCTGTACTATATTGACCTTCTTTTTGAGCTATTGATCAGATTAGTTTTGTTTAGCCTTGTTTCTGTTTCAATAGAAAGTACCCCTTGGCTGGTGATTCTATGTTGGACTACATATCTTTTCTGGGAGGAGACGTAAATGTATCTAATAAGACTGTCAACTTTGTGTATCTTTTTTTTTTTTTAAAAAGCTGCTTCCTGCCTGGTGCTTGTTTTGTCGTGCCTTTTTATTTGATGACACCATTGCTATAGTTTGGTTTAACTGCGTCTTCTTTCTCATTGCATCACTGTCTCCTTCCTTTTTTCTTTTACCCTTCATTTTGTTTGCCAGTTCTACTGGGGGATTCCTTTCCACTGTCACCATGTGCTTGCTCAGAATGAGAAAAGGCATCAAGAAGACCAACCTGCTGGTTTCTGATTGGAATTGGAATATATGTTGAACCTGACCATTAAGATTGGTGCAATATGAATAAAAATAACTGGAATAAAACTTTTATAAACCCCTTTAATTGCTTCTGTAGAGAACAAGATCATACCATCATGTTATTTTTTTTAACTGTATATTGGTAAGCCTAATTACAATATCATCTTACAGGGAAAACTGCATGTTTTATTCTAAATACTTCAGAAAGTTATATGAAGAAAGAGGGAAAAAAGTAGTGACGGGTTAAAACATATTAAACAGCAGAAATGTACATAGACAGATAGATGGGATTTCAGCCTGTGTTGTTAACATTTACAGCTCCTGTTCCTGAGGGAGAGGAGTGATCATCAGTGAAATCACCCTCGTAGATTTGAAAGCCAGAACTAAAAATTGGAACATATACCACAGGCGATGATTCCTACCATTTTATTTTCGCCTGAAGTTTGGATGTGCTGTGCACAAATGTTGGAACATCTAGTTTCTGCTCACTACGACAGTTTAACTCTTGTGACAGACTCGGAGAAAAAGCTGCAGAGGAGGGGGGTGAATTTGCATTCTAATGTGTCTACCATCTCGTGTTTGTTGTGTCCCTGATGAGAAGCACAAAAAAAGCGTCGCTAATTTGTAATAGATATCCAAATTCCCAGCATTAAAAACTTAATTACAGAAAATACAACAGTGATAAATGACTTATAAGCCATTTCTGCAGACGACTGTTGTTTTCTGCCAACGACAGAAAGGGGATATTTAGTATCCAGATGTACTTATGAATGCACGTGGTGGGGGGGGGGGGGGGATACTTGTAATTCAGAATATTTTTTTTTTTTCCGCAACTTAGCAAAATTTCATCTATCAGGAAAAGCACATTAAATCCCAGCTGGTCAGATGCTAGACTCCTGATGCTCTGCTTTAGACATGAAACAAACTACTGCCGAAATGAAAGCTGTTCTCAGAGCGGCGGAGATCGACTCCAATTAAAAATGCATGTTTTCGAATGAATCTTGGTGGTGATGACAACTTTCAGCAGATTCTTCTTGAACTTTTAATGTGCCCAGGCCCCTGCTTCAAAGGGAAAATTAAATATTAAGGCTATTATCTAAGCTGCTCCCAATATTACTCAAGCGCAGGTTATTTATATAGTACAGTAATAACTAAGTTATATAAGCTACTTTTTGTTTTTTTCAGCAGACATGAGGATCAGGAGGTAGCTGGTTTCTGGTTTTTGCAACCTAAAATGAGTAACCTAATTTAAATATTTGCTGCAGTAAACCCCGACGAGATCTGCTAGATTTATTACAGCAGTCCGAGCTGGAAATGTAAATATATTTATGATTTATGACTGCAGGGAAATAGATCATGTTTAATACAGTGGATGTAAGGAGTAGCTCAATTTTTGGCAGCATCTTGTGCACACTCAACATAATTTGTGCATTTGTGAGGAAAAAAAACAACAAAACAACAAACAGTAAATTATTATTTCCTCTGATTGTGAAGAATCACAGTAAATCTGGCCTACCCTAATGTGGATCACTAGTGTTTACCCAGCAGCGAGGTGGTAAATACTCTGGCTGACATTTGAGCGAGGTTAGTGTGCTCAGAGAGCAAAACGGAAGTGGAGGCTCAGATGAATTTGTCTGACAAATGCTCCTGGAGTATGTGTTGTCGAATGTGCTTCGGCGGGGGCCCCGGACTGGGATTTGAGTGCGACTGAAGCCAAGCAAAGCATGCCAGACCACTAATTGCACAATTTAAAACCAAAGTCTCTGGCAGCTTGTCGTTTGAAATGGAGAGAAGAGCCACTGCTTAATCACTGAGCTCAACATAGATCTGCAAGGCTCTCCACCAAGAAGCCCCAGAGGCACATGGCTGAAGTTCAGTGTCAACAGCCAAAGCAAAGAAAGATACGATTGGCTCGTTTCTGCCGCAGCTGTAATAGAGAGGGTTTTATGAGGAGATCCTCGCCTGCGATTGGGCCGCTGAATGACTTCAAATGCTGCTGCATTGGCAGCGAGTTGGCTTCCGTTTAATTGTTCATATGAGCGAGCAACTGTTGCTCACAGTTGGTGGTGAGCTGTAGTGTGTCGGGTAAAATGGATATCTCTCAGAAGTACTGCACAACTCTGGGGCTAATATGCTATTAAAGATTACATTAGTTTGGCTCCTGGTATATTAATCTAAACCTTCCCCCCCACCCCCACCCCCTCAGTCCAAGTAAATTCTCCCGGATTTTAAATTGCTCCCACTTCAGGTCATTCAGTTTAGGAAAACATAAGAAGGTGAATTGTTTCTGCAGCATAACAATTATTAAAAAGAAACATTACCGATTAGGATAAAGCACTGAGGGAGGAGGGAGAAGAAGAGGAGAAATTTCAAACATTTATGTATACAACCATTCCCATCGTGGCTCCCAGGAAGCTTCTGGTTCGCATCAAACAGCTCATAAAGATGCAAAAGATAAATGACTCGGACTCTGAGGTCATCATTTATTCATAGGTCCATGAGCATTTAGTCTCACTTACTTTAGCTCATGTAAACCTAACTAGATTGGTGTGACTTCGGTCTTAACAGGATGCCTCGGAGAAACAGCTGAAGTTTTATGGGAAATATTCAGCATCTTTCTCATTTCATTTCGTCTCAAATGGCTGCTATAAAGTCGGTGCCATAAACTGAAGACATTTAAGTTTTCTGAAGTTTTGTGACGAGTTGTGCATCCTTTTAGGATGAAATCAAGAAATTAAACCAAATGCTTAAAACTGGTTCAAGTTATCAGACTTTGTTCTGCAGCCAGCTGGGTTTCGCTTTAATGACAACCTCTCCAATGAACCTTCAGTCACTCTAAAAATGGCAAACGTTGCATAAATTATAATCCCTGACTTTAGATGACTTCTTTTTTTTTTTAATGTTATTGCAAATAGACAATATAAGGAAAAAAACATGTTGAGAGTTAATATGATCTACATTAAGAAATATATCTTGTATGCTGAGGATCCAATTAATGAGCAACAAGCATGTCTACAATAGAAAATTAAATGGTGAACTATGCAATTAAGGCAGGTTGATTCTGAAGTCTTAGGGGAATAAAGACACCCTGAAAGGGGGCCGGTTCAAATAGTTCAGAAACCGTTGATATATTCTCTTTATAATGTTACGATTTGACTTTTCCCAGGGAAATAAATGCTCTGATGATATCAGGACACTAAAAGAGATAACCAGACTATCTCAGAAGATAAAAAGGTGAAAGTTGCTCTAACAACAGGTTCAAGGTCTGCAGAACAACATCTCTAAGAATTGAAGCAAAAGGGCTACATCAGTCCGTGTCTTCAGCAAAGAAGAGGATAACAAGACTACAAATGACAGCGAGAAGAATGAGAAGAAGTCCGATCAGCGAGGAATAATCAATGGATAATTTTTTATACCTAAAACTAATATATTTAATAAATTTAGAGTTAATCAGCAAAAAAAAAAAAATATTTTGTTGCGATCGCCGAGTCCGGGAGCGGCCATTTTTGCCCAAATATAGTAGCCCCTCCCTCCTGCCATCTTCCAGCAGTGACGTCACGGTGCGGTAAGCCTAGCGCCA
>NW_015150644.1:200163-205545 GCF_000732505.1 Cyprinodon variegatus | reverse complement strand
CACTAACCAGTAGGTGGCAGTAGTGTTCTTTGACAAACATGGATGCCTCCAGTAAAGCACATTCAAATGAAAATCACTCTTAATTAAAAACACCTATTTATTGAACACTATATAATAATTTCATATTTAAAGTACTTTCAGAAGTTTGAATTCTGAATATGAGCGGACTGTTCCTTTAAATACCATGGCCTGGTATTGGCGTAAAAAATATAAAGGCTTGATCAGTGGATCAATGCTGTAAGCTGATGGTTATGGTAATGGATATTATGTTAGCTCACCACCACGTCACAGTAAATGTCCCTCATGATGCTACGTCAGCATGGACCAAAACCTTTGAGCTAGTTGTGCTTAAATACAGCAGCATAACTTTAAAACCAAGTGAAATAAATAAAAACTGACCACATATGCATGCTTGTATACATATGTTAAGCCTGGTCTGAAACTAAAGCAGCTACACAAAGAGAGATATCATTCTGCCTTCATAATATATCATAAAATACATGTTTTACTGCTGGTAGAACGTAACTCTACGGGGCATTAAACTCTCATTTCCTCTTATAGCAGTGTTGCAGGTTCAGGCAATTCTCCGCTGGCTATTGGGAGGAGCCGTAAGCATTATTACTATTGAGGCCAGATTGTATTTTGGTGAGAACATTAGCAAAGAGGCAACTTACTCATTGCCCTAGCGAAATGAAACTGTAGAGTTTTTTATTTTTTTTCTTTGACTTGGGCCTAACAAGAGAGTACAGCATCAGCTACAGCAGCAGAGAAGGAAGGTGGAGCTGGTGAGACACACACAGAGCCACAGAAAGGAAGACGAAAGAAAAAAAAAAAAAACAGTGCCCTGAAGTCAATTCCACACTCAAGCAACATCCGTCTCTGATGTGGGAGCGTTCTTGCAGCGCCGGCATAACAAGAGTGATGCAGCACTGAGGGCCATGAATTAAAAAGTCAATATGTAAAACCATAGAGGGATGCCATTTTGAAAAAGCGTTCCATCAATGGAAATCATATTAACATGATAAAGGGCAGATTGGAAGACAAGGGCATTGATTCAGAAGCTGCTCCAGCGGCCCGCCATGTCCACCTCAAACACGTTAATGAATCGCAACGCAAAAGCAGAGGTGAGGCGGGGGGGCGGGAGGTGAAGCACGCCAGTGTTAGGAAAGAGGTAGGGGCTTTAAAGCAACAGGAGAAGGGCGGCGCCACGGCACCTTACAGCTTTCGGTGTCGCATCAGGTGATGCTTCCACCTCACTTCAAGTTTTTTTTGGGGTTGGTTTGGGATCGAATTAGATGAAAGCTTTTGGAGAAAGCACTGGAACACCACCGAGGCTCCCAAAGTGTGAGAGCAGAGACAGCGGAGGACTCGCCCCCTGTTGACCATGACTAAAGAAGCACAGCCTGGGGGGGGGAGGGAGCATCCAAGGCCCCACGTATCTGCACACACCCCCACATGCACAGAGTCACATGAAAGCAGCAAGGCATGGCTGCCAGGCCAAACAGATGAATTACTTATCAAAGACGCACACAGCAGACCGGCAACACATACACAGCTGGGGCATTATCAATTCACCTTCAATTAGCCGTCCTTGGCACCGGTTGCCAACGGGACCCCAAATACGAGCACATTCATAACTCATAAGCTCATTTCATGACAAAAAAAAAAGGATCAGGTGGACTCTTTTGAGGAATTCAATTAAAACAGTGTTTGGGAGTTTAAAAAAAAAAAAAAAAGAGAGCAGCACAGACAATTTCTAAGGAAGGATAAAAGCAAAAGGATTATTTTCAATGCCAAAGAAGCAGAAAAGAAAAAGAAAAGGGTGAAGAAAAAAAAGGGGGGGGGGCTTCCTTGGAGTCTGATGGCACAGCACCTTTGTTAAATATGAACTAATTAAGTGGAAAAATGAAAGTGTTTCATCTTCATTAGTATCAGACAATAGGAGTATGAAACATAATTGAGAGTAGTTCCACTTTAATAGAATGAACAGAAGTCATTTGGTATTGAAATGTGCAGGGCGATTTAGCCAAAAGAAAGTATTATTAGATTTAATAGAACACCTTCACATGATCAATGCTTAGAGCACAGGTGGTAGTTTGTCTCTGGTTCTTCAAACGATTAGGCTGGCGAAATAATGGCCGCCCAGATTCATGTTGTGCCTGCATTGATTATGAGAAGCAACCCATTTTTCATGAATTGGAGCTCCGTGAGCCATTTATTAAGCCTTCACTCGTGTGACATAACAACCGCTCGGCGCGTATCGTTGCCCGTGAGTCTGGATTTGGTGAAAGCGGGACGCTGTGGGGCACGGCCTGTCGATGATGACATATGGCTCAAACCGACTTGTAAATACTGGTTCCTAGAAAATTGTCAGAACCTAATAATTTATTTTTAACCTGTGTATCTCAGAACAAATATCTAATTTAATCTGACCTAATCAGGAAATGCTTTTCATATCTAAATACATTATTTGCAGTTTTTGCTAGCGTAAAGTTTGAATGCCCTCTTTTTTTGATCAAGGTCCACCTGTTATCAGTGCTTCTGTGTTTAGCCTCGTTTCTTTTCTGAATGGAGCCATCGACGGCAGACTTTTATTGCCCTTAAACACAGAGATTCAAAATCGCTTTCATTTGTATCTGTACGAAATGGTGCAGTAGGCTAACCTGACTCCGCCAGATGGATTTGCTCCGCATATCCATCTGGAAACCTTCCGTTGAAGTAATTTTGGGAAGGGGCGAAAATAAAGATAGAAAACTTTGTATTAATTTGACTGTATGATCTGGTTGAACTGTAAAGTGCCTTGAGATGAGATGTGTTGTGAATTTGGCGCTATATAAATAAACTGAATTGAATTGAAATTGAATTAAAGATGCATTGAGCTCCACAATGACATCAATTCCGCCATTCCATCTATTTGATTTTTTTCTATTTTTTCTTATAATCACTGTTTGCAGCACTCGACCTGATTATGAAGACAAAACAATTGATAGTAGCAAAACACAACAATGCGATTTTGTTTTGTCCAAAACAACACTAACGCAAACCTTAACCCCCCAATGGTAGACTGAAGGAGCGCCACTGTTAAAATATATTACTAGTTTGGAGGAGGATTAAAGATCTTAAATCAAATTCAATGTTGCTCCAGCGGAGTTCCTACCTTTCGTTTTTACAGTTTTTCCAACTCAGTTCAATGTTTTTTTTATTTTCTGAAAACAGCCCAAGTATGAACATCCTTCACAGCTGGATATCTCCTTAGAAGGTTGATTAAAAACTGTTTTTGTTGTTTTTTAAATAAGATTAGCTCAACTTTTCAGCAACAAAAATAAATGCAGACAGCTCACTGTAACCCCTACATCAGACTGAGTCACCATTCAACTCATTTTTTATATGAGCGCTGTTCTTGTATTATATGTTATCTTGTTTTTCTGTAACTAACTAAACAAGGATCTTGCCGCATGTATGTTTAATGACAAAACAGCTTGATATATTTTAATTGTAGGTGCCGATTTTACCCAAACCAACATCAGAACTGCTTCAGCTGATTTCATCACCATGCTGACATCTCTACTGGGGGAATAAAGCTTTCTGGATCCAAGCAGGGTTTTTTTTAACATCCTTATTTCAATCTGTTGCACCAATTCTTCTGCATATTCCTTAAGTTTACTTTTACACGTTTTTATTAACAGGTTCCAGGAAATCAAATGTTGTGTAATAATACCTCTATCAAAAAAAGAATCAAGACGTTGACCACAAGATAATTAAATCACAAGTTAAAACAGCAGCTTATAGAATGCAGTAAATGTTTTTTATTTTGATGAGCCTCCCGCATTATTGGATGAAATTCCAGCTTCTATGTTATTCTTTACCTAAACTAAATCCAGGAAAACAAATGTAACCCAAGTCTGAAGGCTTCTGTTCCCTTTCTGGCCTCTGAGGTTTGTCAGAACATCACAGCACAACCAGAAGACCTAGAAATGAGTCAAAACTGAGGTTCTGGTTCAGTTTAGAGCATTAATACGTTTTAAAGTAACATCTTATTTCCTCCATCACCTGGAAATGGAGAGGGGAATTAATTGAAAAAAAGAAAAGTTGTAGATTTTGCTTTTAAATCAACTTAATTAGATGACGACATGATGACTTTGAATGTCTCATAAGGGTCCCCATAGGATTTCCAAACAATTTACTTTTATATTAGAGATATAAACAAATAATGGACTTAAAATGAATTGTTGATCAATGGTTTATTTAAAAATTGTCTAATAAAAATCAGCGAATTTCTTTTTACTGAGAGTTTTATATCGGGAATAATAATACACTGGAAATAAGCTTTTTAGAAAACAAATTTACTTTGTTGTTTGAGTAAATAGGTTCCTGTTTTTTTTTATGTCTTATAAATATGGCTGCTTCAATAATATTTTTGTTGTTGTTGTTTATTTAGTTAATAGAGTTCCAAAAAAAGTAAAAAAAAAAATAAAAAAATGACGATGACCTGGATGAGTGAGAATATCAGCATATAGTTAATAGAGTTGGGACAATAAATAGATAAAAATATTACTTACTTTTCCTAAAAAAAAAGTTTTGTTAAAAAAAAAAAAAAGGGGCTTTTATGTTTTTATGTTCGGAAAATATCCTTCTGGACCAAAAAGAAAAGTCAGAAATTTCAGAAATGACTCGTTCGCAAGTCAATACATTCAATGAACTTTAGATTAATTTATTAAACTATAACTTGCATCACTATTTAATATTGAATCATAAAATGAAACTCAAGTATAATTTGATTATTTTATTTCTAAGCTCTATGGGCTTCATATTTTGACAATGTTAAACCAACTTTTGCATGGTTGGATGTAAAGGAAAAAACTTTCCAGAGGCAGATAACAAATATCTCATAAAAAAAAAATAAACATTTAAATTCAGATTTAGCCTAATTTTCAGACTAGGCTTAACACTTTTCTTCTTCATAAAGCTTATAGTTAGTGTGGCTCAGCTTATCCTGAGCTATCCCTATACTCTAGGTATGCTGCTATATGCTTAGGCTGCTGGAGGACACAGGGAACACTTTCTCATCATTCTGCTTCGTTTTAATTCCATTCTCCAATATTGCATTAGTTGTTAAACCTGTAACTTCATGTTTTTTCTGCATTTTTTTACAGCAACTTCTTCTGGCCTGGTCCTTTTTAGCTTGACACCATCATCAGCTGAGCTGCTGCCAATCAATCAACTATTTGGAGGTGAAGTTGGGGCAGTCTTTCAGTATTTGGTCCCGTTTCTTTCCTAGACACAGCTCCTGGCTCGGCTTTCACTTTTACTGTGTAACTATATGTGCTCTATTTGATGTTCATAAACAAAAAAAGAAACTTCTCATAGCATTTCTGCTTAAAT
>NW_015150644.1:180107-199992 GCF_000732505.1 Cyprinodon variegatus | reverse complement strand
CTGGAAAATCAACACCGGTTGCATAGTATACCTTTAAAATTAAATCATAAAATAAAACTCAAGTATAATTTGATTATTTTATTTCTAAGCTCTTTAGGCTTCACGGATTTAAATTAAACAGCATTCCTCTACTATAAATAAATATATAAAAGCATAAATAAAGATTATCTGTTGATACAGTCGTGTGAATTTCAAAATAAAGGTTTAAAGATGACAAAGGAGACTGATAATTCAATTACCCATTGATCTAATTGGATCGTTAATCATTTAATCGATCAGTCGAAGTGGACTGATCTATCTTTGGAAAACTAATGAGAGCAGAAACTGTAAAAATCCCAATTCATACATTAAAGATTTTGGCTCTAATCTAAAGAAAAGGGTATTTTTTTTTTTTTATAAACTCTCATAAGATGTTTGTTACCAACTTCCAGAGTTTACTCAAGAATTAAGTTATTTATACCCAAATTAATTCCCCTGCAGAGAACTTCCTCACCAAATTTAATTAGAGTTCTCAGGCTACAGCGTATGCATAAAGGTACAAGTGCTTGATAGTATGACGTTAGGGGCCCCAGCAGGGGCCAAGCTTTTTAAGTTGTGCTTCAAGGCTTCCCATGAAGTTAATCTGTCAGTTTTTGGGGAGAGCTTTGCATGTTGTTTTAAAAACATTTGTTTGTCAAGCTACTTCTTATGCACAGGGGCACGGCTGTGTCCAATTCTGTTAGTAAGGGTCTCCTGCTGTGGTTTACCGGTGCATATGAAGCAGGAGTTCCCGTTTTTTTTATTTTTAAATAAACAAATGTTTAGGGTTTAGCTCGGCAGCATGAAAAGGAAGCCACAGTGAACAAAAGCAACATGGTCATTTGTAAAAAACATGAGCGCATCACAGAGCTCGGCCACATTGAGACGGCCGTCTCCAGAAACAGAGGGTCTTTATCACTTCAAAGGCTGACATCCCCCCGGCGTCTCGGGGAAGCCGTGACTGGCACTCGTACAGCCCTCTTTCTGCTGCATTTGTCCAATCTTAGAAAGCCCAGAGTCAGGAAACACAAGGTCTTTTCAAAGTTAGTCAACAGGCCTTTGAAGCGCAGCCAACGGAGTCAGCAACCCAGTGACAAGGTGCCGAGCCATTATCATTCAATAGACAGCCGGGATTTTGCATATTTAACAGGAAATTTCACTTTGCTTTTTTGACACGGGGCATTATGCATCCTCTGTACATAAAATCCATCAGCACCTTGCCAATTTTGTTTGTGCTTTTCCCATTTCACTGGGGAAAATGTGTTTCTCTTGCCATGCACGCTACATACAAAACATGCCCCCGTATTAAATTATATGTCTGTTTGGACAAGCAAATTGGACCAAAGGATCAAGGTAAGCCATTTTACTCACTCGTTTATTTCATGAGATTGTTTGGGCTCATTGCTGATGGAAACTGGTGGGAAGAAAAGCCTTCAATTGTAACATTTCTTGTTTTTACTTGTTTGTGACACGGTGGCTGGTAAAATTTAAATGCTTGGTTTTTGTTTGCTATCAAAGCAGAAAACAATATAAAGTTATATTTTTACATATAAACAGCAAAAAGTAAAGTAATAAATTTAAAAAACCTTACTTTGGTTGGTACATTACTGATGCTCTACAGACTTTACGGGGCAATATTTTGAATAATTTATCTTATTTATGTAAAGAGTTGAATGGTAACATTTCTTTTTATTATTTTGACCATGTTAAACCAAGTTTTCCTAACAAAAAATATTGTTAAAAAAAGGGCTTTTATGTTTTTATGTTCGGAAAATAATCCTCTTGCCCAAAAAGAAAAGTCAGAAATTTCAGAAATTACTCGTTAGCAAGTCAATACATTCAATGAACTTTAGATTCATTTATTAAACTATAACTTGCATCACTATTTAATATTGAATCATAAAATGAAACTCAAGTATAATTTGATTATTTTATTTCTAAGCTCTATGGGCTTCATATTTTGACAATGTTAAACCAACTTTTGCATGGTTGGATGTAAAGGAAAAAACTTTCCAGAGGCAGATAACAAATATCTCATAAAAAAAAAATAAACATTTAAATTCAGATTTAGCCTAATTTTCAGACTAGGCTTAACACTTTTCTTCTTCATAAAGCTTATAGTTAGTGTGGCTCAGCTTATCCTGAGCTATCCCTATACTCTAGGTATGCTGCTATATGCTTAGGCTGCTGGAGGACACAGGGAACACTTTCTCATCATTCTGCTTCGTTTTAATTCCATTCTCCAATATTGCATTAGTTGTTAAACCTGTAACTTCATGTTTTTTCTGCATTTTTTTACAGCAACTTCTTCTGGCCTGGTCCTTTTTAGCTTGACACCATCATCAGCTGAGCTGCTGCCAATCAATCAACTATTTGGAGGTGAAGTTGGGGCAGTCTTTCAGTATTTGGTCCTGTTTCTTTCCTAGACACAGCTCCTGGCTCGGCTTTCACTTTTACTGTGTAACTATATGTGATCTATTTGATGTTCATAAACAAAAAAAGAAACTTCTCATAGCATTTCTGCTTAAATGTTTCTTTCCTAACAAGAGCCACATATCGAGCTAGTTTACAGTTGCCTTCTCCAACATGGAGAGTATTTATTGAAGTGCTTCCATGTTCCTTTTGTATCTCTGCTTCTGTCTCCTTGAACCCCAGTGGGCCTTAGCAGATGGCCGCTCACACTGAGCCTGGTTCTGCTGGAGGTTTCTTCCTGTTAAAAGGGAGTTTTTCCTCTCCACTGTAACCATATTCACTGTGTGAGTGATTGCTGTCAATCCCTCACACTAAGCATGCTTGTAGCGACAGTGGAGAGGAAAAACTCCCTTTGAACAGGAAGGAACCTCCAGCAGAACCAGGCTCAGTGTGAGCGGCCATCTGCTGAGGCCCACTGGGGTTCAAGGAGACAGAAGCAGACATAGAAAAAGAAGCATAGATACAAAAGGCAACTGTCAACCAGCTCCGAGCCAGCTCCCATGTCAGAGGATGAAGAGAGCACATCCAGTTAGTCACAGTCAGAGAAACAGGACTACACTGGAAAAAAGACAATCTCAAACTGCTACAATACAAACTATAACATAACTACAAATTAAACTCAGGTAGAATAAATCCTTTACTAAGGGAATTATTTTCAACATAAAATGTATGAAACCAATATATATTACAGCCGTTGATATTTACATCAAAAACACTACCAGACGAATTTAGTGACATGCTTATGACATTTCATAAAATCCTTTTTTCTTCTATAGAAGTGGTTCCTAAACTTTTCTTTCAGAGGCTCCCTTGTTTTTCCAGAACCAACTTTTCCGTGATAAAGAAATGTATACTCCAGGAAATGTACATATTGCAATAAAATAGTCTCTTTTAAATCACATAAAATGGCCACTTTGAAACAGTTTTTTTTTTTTGCTGTGTAGCAGGACAGGATTCAACATTTTTATCAATCCAATCTTTTCAAAAACTCACCAAATCAGCCATTTATTTTAATGAATTTCTACCAAATCCCCCTATAAATACACTATATAGCGTATGTTTAAAGAGTGCAATGTATATCCAATGACAAGATCATCTGTTTACTGTATGTTTATTTGCCCTAGAAATGGAGCTCAGCAGACAATAGAAAAATAAAACAATAGCAAAAATACAAATCAAGGAAGCTTTATTACAAAGAAGGTCTTACTGACTGTTTTTCTTGTGCAGTTTTGGCCAAAAAAAGCCAAATTTCTATTAAAGGCGTTACTGATGTGACGTAGCGTAGCCGAAGAGTTTACTTTCTAATATTAATCAAGTAAACATAAAAAAATACAGTGAAATAAAATGACTCCTCAAAGTACATATTTTGTGAAAATGTTCTGAGGTAAATGTAACTGAGTAAAAGTAACTAGTTACTACCAGGGGCGGATTTAGGAAATTTGGGGCCCTATGCGAAGACAGACATGGGGTCCTATGAATTGAGAACACATAAAACAGACCCATTATAGACATACAGAAAAATGTATAGAATAAACACACATTATTTGTCGTACGCTTTGTCCCTCTCTTCTTATCCCTTTTCTTGCCGTTTTCCTCTCTTTTTTATTTTGTCCCTATGTTTCTTTGTTCTTTTTATATTGGCAATGTGCTCAGCTGACTTTTCATGCCGTCTCAAAAGGAAGCAAAGAATTTCCAATCATTAAACCCATTCTAACTTAGCTTAAATAACCCAGTCCTTCTTTTCACTGTAGACAAGCCATGATCTGCTTATCTGTTCTCCATTTTTCATTTGGATGAAATAATAGCTGCATGAATCATGACAGCAGACAAGATAGAGGAGAGCAGGAGGCGGGGTTACCAATCTACTTGCTCTGGAGAGCAGAGTTCGCTGCTTTTAGATGTTGTCTCCAAAGTCTCCAGTAGCAGAAAAAAGTCTCTAGATTTGGCGCTAGGAGCTTTTTAGAAATCAAAGTGCTAGAGGGGTCTGAAAAGTGGCTAAATATAGCGACTAAAGCGCTAAGTTGGCAACACTGCTCTTTGCATGGTTTGTTTTCAAATGGTTTGCTGCTGTCTGTTTGGACCTTTCTGAACATGTGCAGCAAATGGACTGATCCAATATGGTGGACACTGAAGGGGGGGGGCTGAGACACATATAATATTATAACCGTTCTGATGGCATTTTAGCAAAAAGATTTTTATCTTTTATCTAATTAATATGCACAAATAAGTAATAGCTGTATTAACCATACATGTAAAATGAGTTTTATGGCAACTGACTAGTTTTGTCTAATGGTAAATCTGCACCTGCTTATATTTCCATGCAGTGTTGGAGAGGCTGCTGCTAAAGGAGCAGAATTTGGGAAGATTATCCAGATAAGCAAGAATTAAGTGAAATTTTGGACATTATTTTGATGATAGCATTTTAGCAAAAGGATTTTTATGAAAAACAGAATATTTCTGCACAAATAAGTTGTAGCTGTAATAGCCCTACATGTAAAAGCAGTTTTATGGGGCCCCCAGGAACTTGGGGCCCTAGGTAACTGCCTGGTTCTACCTAATGGTAACTCTACCCACGGTTACTATCTATCTCCGGTTTTATCTGAGCTCCACCAGTAATATTACAGTGATTCGCAGTGAAAGTGCCGCCTATGGATGGGGAATAAGAAAGACCCCCTGGTCGTTTGGCATCAGCACACATGAGGACTGATTTCTCTCCTGTGGGATGTTTTAAAGCCCTGAAATGCTCTCAACACCACTGATTGAACAGGATATGTCGGGGAGTCAGTAATATTTTTCTTTTTTTTTTATGAGCAGTTCATTATTTTGATTACTGAGCACAAACCAAACTGCAAGATCCCTCCACAAAAAGCCACCCGTGCCATTTATTATTTGGACTTGAGGGAAACCGTCTCATCTCTCTGGTGAGTCTCTCTTCAGTCGGACGATTACAACGATGGCCGCTTCATCCCAAATCCCTTTGGGATTCAGGCAAACAGCCCGGCTGTTTGTCGCAAAATTCCTAACAAGCAGCGGCCAGCGACCGAATTGTCCTACGGGCTGTCAGCTGTCTGTCCCTGGGTAGACAGACGGAGGGAGAGCACCCAGAACCCCCCCCACAGCGGTGACTTCACAGGATGGGGTCCCAACAGTGAGCTGCTAATGATCCATATGATGGTGCGGGGCCAGCCATTGTTTGGGCTACATTACCCAGAGTGGGACAAACAATCGTTCGGAGTGTCACTTGATAATGGCCCAAAAAGCAAATCTCACAGACCTTCATTCTTCAAAAGGGTAATTAATTCGCCGCTGTGCTGGGGATGCTTCGCCTCCTCCAGCTCCTCTCACGCTGCACCCACTATACTCTCCCAAAGATTTCCAATTGTTTCGCAGACAATGGTTTCAGAAGGCAGTAAAAGACCATTGATCTGATGACTATTTGCAAATACCCGTCTCCATCCAGAGAAATGCATCTCACTGTGTTACGTTAAGCAATTCCACATTTTAATGGGTGGACTATTGATGGTTGATGCCAAAGGAGTATGGTATCGATGCACTGGAAGACATCCACAATGAGGTCTAGAGGGGATAACACCAGCTCAGCACGATAAATAAAAGGAAGGGGGCATCGAAGCGAGGGGGAGGGATTGCATACGGCTGCAGAGTCCTCATAAAAAAAGTTACTGTAATGTGTGTCATGATTGAATTTTATGATCAATGCTGCGGTACATCTAAAAGTCCACGGCAGCAGAACTCCCAATAAGCTAGTCAGATCTATACTTCTCAGGCCGGACTACGTAGTAATTACAATGGCCGATTAGCTACACGGGCATTATTGGATGTAATTAGGTGTTGATTAAAATTGGAACATTACTTCCAACAGCTCAAATGAAGGTGATAATAGCAGGGGCCAAAAGATCGGACCCATGTCTTCCTTTATCTTCCAAAAAAAATTACAAAAATCAGCCTTTCTCCCTTCTTTCTGAATCGCCAATCAATCCCACGCTCTGGGAGAAATGAATGATCTTTCCACGAAGCTGAGACAAGCAAAGGACAAGACAAATGTCTGTGCTTACATCAAATGTTCCCAGATACGAAACAATCCAACCACACCAATAAAGCAATCAATGCTAACTTAATCTCTGCAGCCTCAGCGGCACTTGCTCGCCATTTCTTAGCCCCAAAATGAAGAGGAAAAGAGAGCCTGAAAGGCATAAATAAATAAACCTCAAACCTCTCGTGTTCTGCTACTCCTGCCACTAAGGATGGACCCGCACAAACAGCCTCTGCACATCGACGGTGTACAAAAGCTCATTTTGAATGAAATTGGTGCTTTATTTGAGAGCAGAAGGTGAATCACAAAGAAGTTTGAAATTTGCTTAAAAGCGAGGGAAGGGAGGCAGAGGATGAGTCATATCTGCCAGTCTGGTTGCCCAGACTCCTCCTGCAGGGGCCAACAGGGTGGGAAGAGCCCCTTTTCCCCCCCCCAGCAGGGGAAGCAGAATCTGGCCTAGTCAAAAGGTGCTTTGGGGGGATAAGCTGGGCACTGTGTCTCAAATGGGGACACTTGAATGGGCAAAGCCTGCCTTAAAGAGAGCTGTGGCTTTTTTTTTTCCTCCCACTGTGACTCTTCATACTTCCACCCAAGCAGAACTAAGGGTGCCGCTCGGCGAGATACAAAAGGGACAAAAATCACTCTTTCATACTTTCACATCTCTGCATACCCCAGCTTGTGCAAGAGCGTATGTACCGTACAGCACAAACACCCTTAAACACACACGTACACTCCCAGGAACAAGACTGCTCCCTTCTGGTCACACCGTGGGGCTACAGCTGCACGGCAAGAGCAATAAAAAGCGGCTGGATTTTGTCCAGATGTAGTTATAATTTCACTAATGCTCGCTCAAATGTCAATGGGGTCTGGTGACAAAGGATTCTTAATCCCTCATATGAATCTAGAACCCAGAGGCAGAGAAGAGGCGGTGTGTGCGGCAAGTCTGAGGGAGCTGCATGAGGGGGAATACATTACACCCGACTAGTCTCTGGCCTTAATGGCAGCGTTGACTGAATTCGGAGGATATTTAAATCGGCGCACGAGAGAGAGGGGCGACACGCCGGCGAGAGGGATGAGCGTGTCGAACTCTTGAACTTTCCCTCATTCAGTCGCCCGTGCTTGCAGACATCCCCCTGCAAGTAAACACAGACGAGCGCACCCCATCAGCCAAAGCCACTTAAAAGAGTCGGGAACACAAGAGCGTCCCCACCCCAACCCCCCCATCTCCTAAGTGAGATGATGTAGTTTCACTCTATTTGCCCAAATTATACTCCGCTGTCGCACAGCCTCTCATCCTGAGGAAGTGATGAATCAAAAGTGAAAGGCAAAGAAAAAAAAAAGAGAAACTGCTACAATTGGATTTTTTTTCCTCCCTTCTTGTCGCCATTAAAAGCTGAGAAAAGTCGAAACCTGTGCTGTGCGACAGTCTGTTTCTCTGCAGGTCTGTTTCTGTGTCCATTGTTCTCTAAAATCTATTGGAAAAAAAAAAAGAAAGAAAAACAGCTTGCAGAGCCACGGTGCCGCTTCCACAAATGTAATATACATCGGCCTCAGCAGCAACAGATCCTTATTGTTTTCTCTAATTCCGTTTTTCCACCAACTCATCGGCAGTTCTCGGTCTAATTGCCCCATTTGTGTCGATATCTTGATTTTCTTTATATTCCACATAGAATCCTTCAACTCAGGTCAGTTCATGTTTTGGCAATTTCATGTTTTTAATCTGAAAAGTGAAAAATCAAAACAAGTAATGATTTGATTTTGGTTTGAAAGAGGAGAACATTGAAATGGAGGCAGGAAAAGCGGAAATCTAATAAAAAACAGGAATGTTTTTTGGTTTCTCTTTGCTTTTGCTTGTCTGTTTTTTCACTAAGAGATGTTCTGCATCCTGAGGTCAACTTCCCACCTTATAGACACTGAAAATAGCGAGTGGCACTGCTGCTAAAACATGCAGAAAGCTGTTTTAATGGTTTAATGTGAGGCTGAAACTTGTGTCATTAGTAAATGAATTTAATCTGTATTGATAGTTTGAAATTACATTCAGTAATTTAAAAATAAACTTCGCCGAATTAAAACTGAATTTAATGGTGTGAAGCTTAAAAAAGCATTTTATTGCATTGAATGATCAGTTTCTCTTTTTTTTTAACCTCACCTCTATAATTCATATTGAGTTTCTTTGGTCAGACAACTGGGTCCTTAAGCCACAAAGTAATCAAATACGGATCAACATATCACATTCAATTCAATTGAGTTTATTTCTATAGCGCCAATTCACAACACATGTCATCTCAAGGAACTTTACAGTTCACCAGATCATCCAGTCAAATTGAATGGAAGTTTTCTATCTAAGGAAAACCAGTTGATTGCATCAACTCATTGGCTAGGTTCACACTGCAGGTCTTGATGCTCAATTCCGACTTTTTTGTGAAATCCGATTTTTTTTTAGCCTTGTGAGACCATCCTGATCTCGCGAACTTTCAAGGTTTCACTCGCTAATCAGTCTTTAGACTCTCCGTTGAAGAAAATTTGGAGCCGTTCACCAAACGAACGTCCAATCAGCGTTGGCTTTGAGGCGGGTTGAGGTGTGACGCAACGAGAAGCGCGACAGTTTGGTCTAAAGAACATGGCGGCTTCAGCCGATGAAACTAGCGTTAGCGTGGCTATCGAGCAAGTTTTGTCGGAATTACAGAGTATTTCTTCACTGCTCTGGAGGCTTTTCTCAGAGGAAAAGATGTTTCTGCTCTTCTCCCGACTGGTTTCGGCAAGAGTAGCCTGGCTTGTGGTTGTGTTTTCGTCGTCGCTCTGTTAGTACGTCATATGCTTCGTTGATCTGATTGGTTTATTTGGCCCGTCTATCACCAACATAGGCCAATCAGCTAACCAGTATTTTCACCCCTTCCGAAAATTACTTCAACGGAAGGTTTCCAGATGGATATGCGGAGCAAATCCATCTGGCGGAGTCAGGTTAGATTTTTTTTGCACTGCGGTTCGTATTTCCAAATATATGCGACTTGTATGTGATATCATACAACGCAAGTTTCCCGCATGCGCAGTAGAGGACGCAATGATGTCACAGGCCAGCGTACTCCATGTTTACAGAAGTAAACATGAATGGTAGTGCCGCCGCGTGTCTAGCGGTCTTATCCAACCATAAAAACTGATTCTTTTCAATATGGTTAAACATAAATACTGCTCTCCGCATCATCGTCCGCCATGGTTGTTGTTTTTCTTGCTGCTTCTGCATAGCAAGATGCAGAATAGTGACCTTTGTTGGGTATTAATGACGTTCAGGTCGGATGAATCCGACCTGGCCCTTCACACACAGCTCGCATTTGAAAAGATCAGATTCGTATCGGATTCAGGACCACATAGCCAAGTGGCCTGGGTCGGATTGGAAAAAAATCAGATCTGTGCACTGCAAAAAATGTAAATCTAAGTAAGTACATTTTTCTTAAAACAAGTGCATTTCTTCTTGAATTGAGCAGGTAAGTAAGACTCTTTGCCAGTGGAATAAGACAATTTACATTTAGAATAAGAAAAAAAAGATTATAGTCTCTTACTTCAAGCGCATAATATCAAATTTATCTTATTTTAAGGGTAAAAATGCTCATTCCATTGGCAGATCATCTTATTTTCCTACTCAGATTTAAGGTAAATACACTTGTTTAAAGACATTTTTACTAATTTTCAGAACGTTTTTGCAGTGTGTTGTTCAGACTGCCATGAAAAGGTCAGATCCAGGTCGCATTTGGGCAAAAAAATCGGATTTAGGTGACTTTAGGCTGCAGTGTGAACGTAGCCATTGACTTGAAGGCAATCCCTCACTCTAAGCATGCTTGTAGCGACAGTGGAGAGGAAAACCTCCCTTTTAACAGGAAGAAACCTCCAGCAGAACCAGGCTCAGTGTGAGCGGCCATCTGCTGAGGCCCACTGGGGTCAGGGAATCACAGGTTAGATGTATTTTTATTGCAGTTTGGGCTGAAATAGTGCAGCGTACTAGAGCTTGGTTGGGGTCATAACCAATTAATTCATTTTGTCAAACATATCGATGGGGAAACATGTAAAACTGGCAGCACACCATGTTTTTTTTTTTGCTATTTAGCTAATAGCTACAGGTAGCTGTTGCAGTTAGCCAAAGCCCAACTTTTTTGTCTTTTTTACATGACATTTCACATTGTTAAGGACATCCATCAAAATGATGTAAACTCTTTTGCTGTAGTTTAAAATTTCTCAAAGTAAATTCAACGAGACGGGGAATCTGTGATTGATTATTCTGTGGGTTAAGATCAGAGCAGACTCGTCCGTTCTCCATATTGAGAGCTGTCCCAGCATGCACAGCATAAGCTGTAGCTTCCAGGTTAGCGCTCACAGAGCTCAGAGTATTACGTTAAAAGTTCACTTTTCTGTTGCATTTGTTTTAAGATCGTTTAAGGCGAGAACATTATACATTTAAGCCTCACTATATGGCCCATTGACTGATTTAGTGCTTAATAAAAAAAAAAAAAAAGTTCCAATGTTGAGAGGCCTGCGGCAACCAGCGGACCTCCGAGGCTAACCGCAGCCAGGGCTAACGTTAGCTCGTCTGCAGCAGCCCACTCTTGGAAAAGCCGTGTGTGAAGTACCGCTGGCTCTGATTGAGAGTTTTTTCTTTTTATATGGCAAAATGTCCATTTGATTTGCGTTTATCTGACTGTGTTTATTATTATTCCCCAACTAAATGAAAAAAGTAAAAATGTATTATTATCTAGAGACCATTTACAGAAGGTGAAATGCAGCTCCAGACGAGCTAAGCGTCTGGAGCTGTTCCAACTGACCCATATTTATGCTGCTTGCTCCCGCAGTCCAGACTTTTCTGTGTTTTTCTGAAGAACATACTTGGTGAAGACACGAGTCCGTACTCGCGTTCTAGTGAAGTGAGAAACTGCAATAATCAAACTGAATATTTCAACTGAAATGGAAGCATAGAATTGAAAGGCTTCAATTTAGTAATAAAAAAAAAAACGTTTTAAAACTATGAATGAATGAAGAAACAGTCAGGGCACAAGTTTCTGCTCATTAAACTCATTCAAGCTTTGTTGCTGTTAGCTGAGTGGTGTCACAGCTCAAAACTGAGGGTTAATATTACCTACATGATAAAAAAAAATCCTTGATCAAGTTGTATGGGGTGTTCAGACCCACTACAACAATTAAACCAGACCATAAAGATTTATGTTGAAGAGTTTAAAGATGTAAAAAGATAATTTAAAAATGGACAAACCACCTAATACCGTTGCTGATGCTGTTTTTTGTTAGGAATCCAGTTTGTGTGGGTTGTGTTTTTGCGCGTTTTCCCTCTTTGCCTTTCGACAGGAAGTCATCCTGCAAACTGGATGTTTTGGACCTTCTCCCCCTGGGAGAAGATCGTCTGAGCTTCAAACTGAGCTGCGGATTCAAACTGGAGGTTTGGATCTACTTTTCCCCAAAGGATTGTTTGAGCTTCACACTGAGCAGGGGATTCATCTCCACAAGAAACTGTTCAAGTACAATTGGAAATCTGAGTGGCAGTCAGCTCCTCCGTTCCTTAAGGAAACACCTCAACCTGGTTAAATCCTGTCCGCCCTCCAACGAGCAAGTCAATTACTGGAACAACCCACACCAACTGGATTAAAAGAGAGACACCTTTTCTGGAAATGTGCGTCCTGTTGCCTTTACTCCCTTTTGCAAATCGAAGCTCAAATGTCCCACTGAGCTTGAACTAACCCCATGAAACTTCCTCTTCTTTTTCAGTCCCGGTTCTCCAGTGTTTAAAGCAGCACTGGACCCATCTCTATATGGTTTATTCTCAATAAACCTGTTAAACCTTCCCCTGGTCTCTCTGATTGGTTTTCTGCATGTGGGTCAAATCTTTGGATTTTTAATATCTTTACACCTGAGAATAATAGATTTTGTAGAAATGTTTGGATAATCAAGAATCAGTTTGCGCTGAGTTTTTAGAATTTGGGACCCCCTGCTCTAAGGTGTATAAAATAAAGGTTTTTTTTCCTTCTGATGAAGGATTTTTCCTTTCTGTTCTAAATGTGAAAGAAAAGCCAAAAGCAATTTAATTTTTTTTCTGTTTATGACCAGAAGAATTTAAAGATTATTTAATATAATGTAGTTTTATTGATTCTGTTTTTTTATTAGGAAACACAATCACCAGAACATGAGAGAATACTGGTCAAATCCAGAGTATCAGTAATATACGGTTATACTGAAGGACTGCTGCAGCTGACATTCAGTGATTTCCTTTTTGCTTAATTTCTTTGAACAGCAAATGCCTTCCTGCTCACTCTGGTTTGAAATCCTGCAGACAGACACACACACACACAGAGGGACTATTGTTTCCCTCCAGCAGTGGCCCTCATCAGAAGGGACAGCTCCTGCAGTTTCGGCACCAATAATTACTTGACTTCATGTCATAATCAAATCCCTTTAATAATGGGAACAATTCAGAGATTGCCTGGTGTAATCAAATTAGCCCGAGTCTTTTTTGGATTTTCAATTATCTCCAGTCGGCGGAGCACTTTATCCGGGGCGCTGGCTCTGGCTCTGACTCGGAGCTCTGCTTGCTGCACCGGGGCTGACAGCAGCAGCCTCGCAATTACAATGAGGCCGGGCTAATGTGATGACAAGATCGCCTGCCCGCCTTACTTAGCCTTTCATTTGTGCTGGGTCTCCTCAGCGTCCCCGGCCTTATCATCGGGTCCGTGTACCTGCTCTGCACAGAGCAGCCCCTGAACAAGCAGAGGCTTCTGTTTACCTGCTCTTTATGTGGAGGGGTGAGCAGCATTAAAGCCTTCATTCCCCTACAGCCTCCATAGAGGAAAGTCTGCAGCATCATCTTATTCATGGAGCTCCTCCAATGTAGACTTTACAGGCTGCAGAGTACAAATACAGCCTTTCACTGTTCACCACCTGCTTTGAAGCAAAGTCAAGTCTTTGACACAAGGAGCCACCACAGGGGCAAACCGAACCAATGAGGGAGGTGGAGACTTGGCTCCTACAGCAAGCAGAAATATGGCAGCTGTGTCAGCTCTTCTTTCATGTTGAAAAAAGGGACGACAAAGAGAAATCCGAGCATCCATGCACGGCTTCTGTGGGTGCATTTATTGTTGCTCCTCCCAACGCGATCAGTCCCATGATCATCTGACTAAAAGCTCGTTCAGGCGCTGTTTACACTTTTGCTTTTCTCAGGACGCTGGAGTATAAAACAGCTCCCACACTATAATTATAGCTATTTCACTTAATGAGGTTTTTGGAAGGCAAGAAAACAAAGGAATTAGGTCTGGGAAATAGCATTAGAATATTTTATTTTTCTGTGTAATATATTATCACAGGAGGAAAGGGAGAAAATGGCTTGAATGGGTCCATTTGGAAAGATGTATTTACTTGAAATAATTAGGGATGATGGTTTTAGGAGAAAAGCTGCTCGGCATTAAACTGAAACCTTGCTTTTAAGTAAACATGGTGAAACATTTACATACAGCCATAGCTTATTTATTTAATTCATGCACAGTGCTTAGTAAGAATAAAAGAGGAAGGAATACGAGCTTTGTGTTTTTCCAGCTCTCTAACTGTTGAATAAAAGGGGGGGGAAAACAGAAATATTCTTTATACATTTTCTAAAACAGAAATTTAGTTTTTTCAAAAAGTATTTCATCTACACAAGAGCTCAATATGTCCAGGTTCTTTTTATTTACAATTTCAATGAACTGCCTGTTGAC
Source organism: Cyprinodon variegatus (assembly GCF_000732505.1). Lineage (NCBI taxonomy): Eukaryota > Metazoa > Chordata > Actinopteri > Cyprinodontiformes > Cyprinodontidae > Cyprinodon > Cyprinodon variegatus. The sequence goes on along the minus strand of NW_015150644.1, from coordinate 185,712 downwards.
ATCCTGCGGGATTTCTATGGAGGAGAATCAGAATCAGGTGTAGAGAAATCTGAGCTTCCTGTTTCTCTCGATGGAAGTTAGAAAAAAAACAGCCAAATGAAACTTTCTGGGCTGTTGATTTTTAGTTCATATCAAAAAGGAAATCTTTCACTGGAAAAAACCCAAATCTAGATAAGTCACTTTTTCTTAAAATAATCTTAAAATGTTCTTGGATTGAGTAGGAAAAAGTGACATTTAGCCAATGGAACAAGACAGATTACATTTAAGATAAGAAAGAAACAATTGCATTGTCTTATTTCAAGTGCATTTTATCTATTTATCTTATTTTAAGAGTAAAAATACTCATTCCATTGGCAAACTAACTCATTTACCTACTCAAATTAAGGGAAAATAAAGTTAATTTAAGAAAATATTACTTATTTCTAAATCGTTTTTCCAGCACTGGAAAAACTCCAAATCTAGATAAGTCATTTTTTCTCAAAATAAGTGCATTTGTTCTTGAATTGAGGAGGTAAAAGAGACATTTTGCCAATGGAACAAGACAATTTACTCTTAAAATTGGAAAACACAATTGCATTGTCTTATTTCAAGCGCATTTTATCTAATTATCTTATTTTAAGAGTAAAAATACTCATTCCATTGGCAAACTAACTCATTTACCTACTCAAATTAAGGGAAAATAAAGTTAATTTAAGAAAATTTTACTTATTTCTAGATCGTTTTTCCAGTGTTCTTGTTTTCTTTCCAGGTTCACTTGAAAAATTATCTAGAAACAAGTAAAAAATATCTTAAGTTAAGTGTATATACCCTTAATTTGAGCAGGTAAATGAGATAGTTTGCCAATGGAATGAGTATTTTTACTCTAAAGTGTCTCACTTACCTCCTTAATTCAATAAGAAATACACTTTTCTAGATTTCGATTTTTTTTCCAGTGTTAAAACATCACACTGGATAAACAATCTAGAAGTAAGTTAAAATTTCCTAAATTAAGTGTATTTACCCTTAAATTGAGCAGGTAAAATAAATAGTTAGCCAATAGGATAAGTTTTTTTTTACTCTTAAAATAAGATCATTAGATAATATACACTTAAAATTAGACAATGCAATTGTGTTTTCTTATTTAAAGTGTAAATTGTCTTGCTCCATTGGCAAAATGTCTCTTTTACCTCCTCAATCCAAGAACAAATGCACTTATTTTAAGAAAAAATAACTTATCTAGATTTGGATTTTTTTGCAGTGCAGATAAGTGACAGCTCTGCCCGACGCTTTCCTTAAAGGAAAAGTCCGGTCAGCAAGGAATTTATTAGCGGCAAAGGTTTTCCTGCTCTACATGTGTTACTTTTCCTCCATGAGGCTTTTCCTACTTAAGCTGGATTCAAAACGAATCCATAAATCTAGGAATTCTATATCTTTTCTCCACTCAATCCTCATAACTTATTTTTCATATTGAAATGACTTTTGTCAACAAAAAAATAAATAAATAAAATAATGTTATTTAAATACAGCTTTTTAAAAAAAAAAACTCCGGTCAGCAAGAAATAATCAATGGATCATTATTTATACCTAAAACTAAGACGTTTGCGGTGATTTAATAAATTTTATGTTAATCAGTAAAAAAAATACAAACAATGTTTTTCGTTGCGATCACAGAGTCTGGGAGCGGCCATTTTTGCCCAAATATAGTAGCCCCTCCCTCCTGCCATCTTCCAGCAGTGACGTCACGGTGCGGTAAGCCTAGCGCCATTCTCCCCGCTTTCCAAGCTAAATCAATGGGAACTACTAGACACATCTGCAATCAACAACAATTATTGAAGATTTCCAGAGGACTTCACCATTGAAATTCACCAGAGCTATAGTGAAACTGACAATGCCCACGTGCATGGCAGCTGGATGCTGGAATACATCGGGTAAAAGTGAAAAAAAGAGTTATTCCACCTTTCTGATTCCTGATCCTCCACGGACGGGTTGGTCGTTGGATCGCCAACTTGAAGTGAAAAACCCGTAATATGTAGCCAACATTTGGAAGAAGAATGTTTTCAAGATGACTTGGATAATAGCGCGTTGTGACAAACACCAGATGCAGCACTGGGACTTGATCAACAGCCGATACCGCACCGTGACGTCACTAACCAGTAGGTGGCAGTAGTGTTCTTTGACAAACATGGATGCCTCCAGTAAAGCACATTCAAATGAAAAATAATCTTAATTAAAAACACTTATTTATTGAACAGTATGTAATAATTTCATATATAAAGAACTTCCAGAAGTTTGTATTCTGATAATGAGCGGTCTTCTCCTTTAAATAACTGGAAATGGAAGCATAGCTCAGAGTAAAGGCATGAAGATTAAGCAGATTTTCTGCCATTCCTAAAACACAAAAATCTACTTTAGAAATTTTACTTCTGAACCAAATCAACATAATTTCTATTAAAGGTCTGGAGTCATGACCATAAAGTTACCTAAAAAAAAATAATTTGGAAAGTTTACCAGGAGACATCTCAATCTGGAAAGTTGATTTTCCAGCCATTGGTTCTCCCATCTTTCCTTCTGCAAAACTAAGCAGCTTCAAGTCAGAGTGAATAATTATGTATCACAATGTGGATCTAATCTCAAAAGACCAAAAAAAAAAGAGAGAGAAATCAGGTTTTCCTTTGATCAAGCTGGAGAAAAGTTCAGGAATATGACTTAATTTGCCTTTCTTGACATGAACAATCTGCTAAGAGATGTTGCAATAAAGAAAAAGTCACTGATGTAACATCTGACAATCTCTAGACCTAGTTTAACTTTTAAAAATCACATCTAGGGCGCAAGTTTTAAAAAATCGATTGTTTTCCTCAGAAAGGAACAGACTAAGAAACACTGAAACTTCATCCAAACAATCGATAGCCTGCGTTACAGTGAAGCGTCTAATGTCTCCCTTCTCCGCGCTAAACACTCCCATCAGATCAGATTTTGATTGTCTTAATTAAGAGAGGAAACCTACAGCAGCAGCAGCACCTTCTGAGCTCTCTGAAATCAAGCCAATTAGCTCTCGTTCACACAAAGTCATGTTTGATGTGACCTCTGACCCCCCTCACTGATTTGTCATTAACTGTTAAACTGAGGAGCTAAAAGGAAAAGATAAAACCCTTCACAGGTAGCTCTGCTGCCAAGTGCAGACCAGTTGATTTTTAATGTTCCCATTTTCCTTTTGACCTACAAACCTTGTTCAGCTGAATTCCTCCCTGATCAGTTAGTTATTCTATCCATAAAATACAGCGGGAATAAAAACATTTTTTTTATTCCACCATAGACAAGTTGATACATGTCAGTGACAAAGGAAAATGGAAAATTAGAGTAATTTTTTTTAAGAAAAAAGTAAAAAAAAAAATTGTAATAAGAAAAACACCCCCACAAAGGGTTAAAATCGATGGGAAAGGAAAACAAAAAAACGAGTTAATGACGAAATTCAATAACAAATGTTCAAGATAAAGAAAAGCAAGCAGCGGCACAAATACATAAACTAAAACAAATGATGTAAATAAAAGCCTACACTGCAAAAAAATAAATCTAAAAGTCATTTTTTCTGAAAAATAAGTGCATTTTTTTCTTGACTTGAGGAGGTAGAGACACGTTGCCAAGGGAACGAGACAATTTACATTTAAAATAAGAAAAAATAGTCACATTGTCTTATTTCAAGTGCATGCTATCTAATTATCTTATTCTAAGAGTAAAATACGAATTATCCAAATTTATTTTTATTTACCTACTCAAATTAAGGGTAAATACACTTAATTTAAAAATGTTTTACTTATTTCTAGATTGTTTTTTTAGTGTTGATGTAATAAAACACTTATGGAGTCGGTAGAACCATGGAAAAAAACAGTGATATAAAAATCACTCAGTTTTACAGATAAACTTGTTAAATATTGTTTTCTGTCGTAAACCTTTGATATAAGTTACAAACTTTAAGTAAAAAAAATAAATAAGTTTATGTACAGGAACATTAAAAGATTTGGATTAAAAAAAATGGCATCAAGTTCTTTCCATATTTTCCGCAATCATCAAAAACTGATAAGCTTAATCTTTTTTTAATATTTATTTTTAAATAACATTTTAAAAGTGAAACGTCGATCTGGACAAGACCTTATGAAACAAAAAGTAACTATTTTAATTTCAAAAAGTAACTATTTTAATTTGAAAGTAACCAATTTTAGCGATTGGTCATTCATAGTTTAAGCTATTTTGGTTTAAATCAAACATTAAAAATCAGACTTGTTGGCCTGTGACACCGTGCAGCGTAATTGTATCGAAACAAGAAAAAAATCTCTTATTAAAACAAATATCAATATCTGAAACTAGCTTCTTCCATAAACTATCAACTTTAAAAGGTGGACAGGAGCTAACGTAGCACAGCTAGCCGCCACAAAGTTAGATAAAGTGAGAAGAAACAATTTAAATGTAAAATCACCAATTTCAAAGAGTGACAGTATTCAAGAAAACATGATTAGGACTATTTTCTAAATTTTTTTTGTTTGTTTTTCGGAGGAAATAAAGTAAAAGGGACCAAGATGTGCCTCAATCTCAGATTCAATGTGCAGCCCAGCTGATATTAACACAGCAGCAAAACAAGCTCCACCAGGAAACTGAAAATGAGAAACAAGTTTAATCAATAGATTAAGTTCAGAGGATGAAATAAAATCAAACACAGGTAAAATTATTTGAGCTAAATTCGCAAATTCTGCAGAGACAAAACACAAATCATCTATTCCTCACATGATCTTTGTCATCAAGACAGAGCTACACGCAAAAGCAAAGCTCGACATTTAGCCATTCCAAGTTTAATAATCATGCAAGATCATTAAATGTTGTGATTAAAAGAAAATGATCCTGGATTAAAGTGACCTAAATGAGTTCCACGTGTTCGATGGCTGGAGACGACATTAAAATAACGCTGAAGAAACTTATGGAGTCTGTAAAACCATTGAAAAAAAAACATATTGATATAAAAATCACTCAGTTTTACAGATAAACGTGTTAAATTTTGTTTTCTGTCATAAACCTTTAATAAAAATGACAAACTTTGAGTGAAAAAAAACAGTTTATGTACAGGAACATTAAAAGATTTGGATAAAATTTGGATAAAAAAAAAAAACAGACACTAAAATGGTATCAAGTTCTTTCCATATTTTCCGCAATCAGCAAAAGCTGATAAGCTTTTTTGATATTTATTTTTAAATACAATTTTAAAAGTTAAATGTCGATCTGAAATAACCTAAATGAGATCCACCTGTTCGAAGGCTGGAGACGACATTAAAATAACGCTGACGAAACTTTTCATCTGGATGGAATAGAGCAGAGAGCTGCTGCTCCTTCAAAGTAAATCCCAGAATATTTCCACTGGGATTATCTTCATGGTAAGAATGTAACGAACACCTCCATTTGGTTCTGGTGTTCTGTCAGATCAGCATACCCCATCAGATCAGCATACCCCATCAGATCAGCATACCCCATCAGATCAGCATACCTATAGTCAATATGCACGCGCAAGACGTCAGACGTATGGAAACTAGTCATTTAAACTACCTCAACGGGCGTGTATCCCTTTAGTCATGTAGAAAAAATT
>NW_015150644.1:176327-178487 GCF_000732505.1 Cyprinodon variegatus | reverse complement strand
AGTTCCTTTAAATCAAGACTAAAAACACATTTAGGATTGCCTTCGACTTTTCTAGTTAAACAGTTCAACTGAAACATATTTTCTTTAGTCCAACTGTTTTTAATATTCTTTTTTGTTTCTGCATTTTTTAATTGTTTCCTACTTTCTTTGATTCTGTTTCATCTTTCTGTATTTTAATCATGTAAAGCACTTTGCAAATTTGCCTTGCCTTTTTTATATGTTACAGTCGAACAATATTTCACCCATTAAGCTCCTTTAAGATAATTTTTATTTTATTTGTCATGTGATTGAAACCAGGGTGACAGTTTGCTGAGCAGTCTGCCGGCAGGGATCAACTGGTGAAAACACTGAGCTAACTGTCAGCTCAGATGAACTGACTGACATCAATACCAGCGCCTCCCAGTCCCGCTTAAAACAAGTCAAACAAAACAAGACTGGACTCAAGTTAAAAAATGGCCGAGGAGAGAACTGGTGGATTTCTGGGGAGCGACTCGCTGCTCTAATGAGTATTTCTGGTAGCAGAGCAGTCTAAGTGGAGCTGAGTCAAAGCAAACTAGAGTGTGTGATCATTCATGGTAATAAAGGAACATGTCACCCGGTGCAACAGTCTGGCTCACTGATGTGGTTTTAATAGTTTTTGGACAATAATAGAGCTCAGTGGAAAAGAAGAATAAGATGCATTAAGCACAGAGCGTATAGACTTTCAAACAGCCGAGCCTCTGGGACCCCATTGTGTTTGTTACCATTATTATTATTATTATTATGAATGCTATAATATTTAATACTATCACGGGTCCAAGCAGCAGAAGGCCTATTGTTTGGTTCAGATAGTTTTTTTGTCTTTATTTTACTTCCTTTAAAGTGTTTGTGCAGCAGAACGGCGGCGCTGAGAGAGACTATTCTTCTCCGAGGACAACAGTTTGAACAAAAGGGATCCTGGTCTACAGTAAAACTTAATGGAGTCCTTTTTGCACATACTTCCTTCCGTCGGCTTCATCGACTTTATGCTGAATCTCTCTCATTACCTCAGTCGCGCCACTCGCATTGATGGACGTATTACAGCTTTAAAAACATGAATCTTCATTAGCGGCAGGAAACGCTTAAACATGTGTTGCTTTTCCTCCACGAGGCGGTTTCTTCTTAAGCTGGATTCAAAACAAATCCAGAAATCTAGGAAATTTATATATTTTCTCCACTCAATCCTCATCATTTATTTTTTATACTGAAATAACTTTATTTCATGTATTTTAGTGGCATATAGAATATTAAAAAAAAAATGAAATATTTAAGAACAGCTGTTTTCCTAAAGCAAGGAACGATCAATGGATCATTATTTAATGCATAAAACTAATACATTTGCGGTGAATTAATGAATTTAACTGTAATCAGTAAAAAAATGAAAATATTCATTTTCGTAGCGATCACCGAGTCCAAGAGCAGCCATTACTTTTTTTTTTTTTGAGTTTTTATAGCACTAGTGTCATTGTCTTGGTTCTGCTGTGCTTTACTTTGCTCCTTGTTTTCTACACTGAAAAAAATTATGCAACCACTTTTGCATTTAATTAATCATAATTAGTTTCTTTAACACAATTGTTTTATTTCCTACGCTGCTAACTTGAAACAATTATGTTAAGGTAACTAAATATGATTAAGTAAATGGCAAAAATAGTTTTTCAGAGTAGTTTTATTGGTTTAATTCCTATTTTGTTGTAGTTTCTAGATTTATGTTAGTTCTCAGGTTTTTCTGTTGTCCTCTTTTGCCCTCTTGTGTGTGTTCCTTTCCCCTTGGCTTCCTCGTTGTCTCCTCTCACACCTGCTCCTTATCTGCTCGTTAGCCCTGCCTTTGTATCAGTCAGCTACTTGTACTGTCACTCTTTCTTGTTTCCTTCTCATTGCTGTCTTCCTATGCTGTTGTCTACCTCCCTTGGCTCCTCGTGTTTCGTTTCCCCAGATTCTGGTTTGATTTACATTATTAATTGGATTTTTGGATTCCTGCCTTTGTTTTCATTTTTTTCATCATTAAAACTGCAAGAAAGCTCCTCAGCCTCTCTGCCTTTGCATCTGGGTCCTCAAACCTCAACCAAACCCTTACAACTTTTTGGACAATATTGACAGGAAAGAAGGAATGAAAGAGAGAGAGAGAGAAGCGGCAAAGGACCA
>NW_015150644.1:174549-175573 GCF_000732505.1 Cyprinodon variegatus | reverse complement strand
ATTTAAAGAACTTTCAGAAGTTGGAATTCTGAATGTGAGCGACTTTTCCTTTAAAAACAACCAGCCAACTACCAACAACACATTCTACATCAGAGGGTCTCTGTTTCAGCTCTGATCAGAACGGCCATTTGTGAGACTGCAGCTCTATGTACAGTGATCTATATCACCTTTTCATCCTTCAGCTCATTTTAGCTTATTTGTAATTCCAGATTATTGGACTGCAACCGTCTCTCTGTGCCGGACGGCTACATTAACGGCAATAACAGCTTCATTTTTTCTAAAAGAAAGGCTGTAATTAAAAACGAGGTAATTTAAATATGTCAAACTAATTAGGTCATTGTAATAATTGGCAGGAACATCCAACATCCGTGTCTGAGGTTTTATCTTTAAAATTAATTACACGCAGAACATTGCAGAGGTATTTATGCCCTGTGAATTAGTTTGTAGCATTCTGTCACGTTTAAACCTCAAACTGCAGTGGATCTGTTGGGATTTTATGTGATGGGAAAAAAAATGGGACAACATTGTGAAAAAATCTCAGTTTTAACTCAGAAAAAGTAGATATTTTGATGAACATAAACATTTTTGGTCTTTTATGGAGTGAGTTTTGTTCCAATATTGTTGTAAGCAAAGGATTTGTTATATAAATGGATATTTGAAAAATGCAAGGAAAATTTAATCCAGGAATAAAACAAAAACAGTTAGAGTAGGTTTGTTTTTTCTCAGATATATTTTTTATTCCCTATTTTTACACTTTTTTTTTCTTTTACAGATTTCTTTTTTTTTTAAGTTTCTGTTTTTCTCATTTTTTTTAAGAATTGTATTCTTTTTCAGAAATCCCATTCTTTTCGCTTTAGGTTTGATACAAACAGTCGCTCTTGACCAATAGGAGACGCTGTTGCAAACATCCAGGCAGACTAATAGAAATGCATCTTTGCTTCTCCATCCAGAGTAAAGTCTGCCCACAGAGGTGAGAGAGAATATGAAGTAGGAAATGCAATTTAAAAAGAATGCAATTTATAAA
>NW_015150644.1:166079-172634 GCF_000732505.1 Cyprinodon variegatus | reverse complement strand
TCAGTTTTACGGCCGATACCGATAGGGGGCCGATTATTTCATGCATCCCTAATTTTAGGTTGAATTTTGTTTCTAGCTCCACCGCGACCCTGATAAGGACTAAGCAGGAGAAAATTGATGGATGGATTTTGTTAAAATCTCCAGTTAAAAAAAAAACATGGTCATGTCTTACAACAAAAATAGAACATTTACACAACAGCTTTTGCATAAACATGCAATTGGATGCATGCACCAAATGGCTACTACTGTACCTCCTAAAGGTGATGATTAAAGTAAAAGATAGTTTTTAAATGTATCGTCTGTCATTTGATTAAGAAACAAGGGGGAAAAAAAGCCTCAATTTCTGCACGATGAAGATGTTTATTTTCCTTCCTCATCCCGTATAGTAGATGGTAGGAACTAGAACGCCTTCCCATCCCCTACATCCTTTAACATCTCGGTACGTCTCTCCTGTTAAAGCAGCCGTTTAAAGGCTGCGTCCTACCCAGAAAAAAAACAGGATCAAACATTTCCATAATTTAAACATTACATTTTAATCACGCTGCTTTGTGAGAGGACGAGTGGCTAAGTACAGTCATTTCCCTGTTTGCTGAAAATCTGCCTCCTCTCTTTACTCATTGACGGTTTCACTGAAGTGATTATTCAACCACCTTTTTTTTTTTCTCCCCTCTTGAATATTCTCTATTTGAATATTATTCCATAATCACCAAAACATGTTGCCGCTTGTCTGTGTTTACATCACTGATTTGCATTCAAATCATATTTCCTGCTCTTCTCCCAGCATACTCAAGTGCAGGCATTCCAGAGGTAGCTGAGAGAAAGAAAAAAAAAGGTAGTGTTTGCCAAATATACTGTAGGAATAAACAAACACTTTATCAAGCCATGGAGGGAAGGAAAACCTCTGTCATGGGGAGGAGCAGGGATGAAAAAAGGAGGGAAAAGACTCCATTGTCCTCCTTCGAATGAGCAGTGTGAGAAGTGATAATTAACCGGTAATTAATTTGGTGGTCTTTATCTCAGAGCAATGTGTGCTCTGCACAAGATTAGGAGAGCTTTTTAATAAGCGGCATAGAGTTTGATTCTGCCTATTTCCGCCCCGCAACAAATAAGCCCGTGTTTGTTTATCCCAGACAGGCAGCTGGCAGCGTGCTACGTTCACACGGACGCTTTTCCCCGGCTTGTTCTCAGTCGGCTGGTTCTGCAGGAGGCCTGGAAAAACTGCATCAAACACACGGATTCCCTCCGTCTCCATATGGATCGCACTTTAAACCCTAAACTCTTCTTTATCTGATTTTTTCCCCCCAGATATATGCAGTCAGGACTCTGGTCCATAAAGGACAGACGCACCCATCCGACTCCAATGCTTTAATTACGATATCTGCAGAGCCGGATACTTTTCTGACACCAGGAATTTGTTTACTTCGTTACTGTTGATGTTTTTGGAGGCTGCCATAAACGAGTTCATACATGTGCATCCCATAAGGCAGCAGGAGATCAGTCAGAGATCAGAGGGAATTCATGAAAACATTAAATCAGGTGAAAAGGACAGATTCCATCCTGCAAACAAATAGTCATCTCTCAGGGTTCAAACTGACCCTATTTAATAAATCAAAAGAGAGACGGCTGTTTGTCCTTCGGGTTTTTAATTAATGATTTATTTAACTTTCCTGTTATTTAAGAGTTTTTTTTCATCTAAATTTATTAAATAAATTGAATGAATAGCTCCCAAATATCAGGGCCGATACAGGAATCTGTAAGGAATTCATACTTTTTTCATTTAGTTCTTCACACACGGCTATGCAGAGAGAGGGCTGCTGCAGACGGGCTAACGTTAGCCCTGGCTGCCATTAGCCTCGATGCTCGGCTGGGTAGCCGCGGCCCTCTCCACTTCAGAAATAATTTATTTTTATTACGCATTAAATTAGTAAATGGGCCATATAGTGACGCTTTAAAGTATAATGTTCTCTCCTCAAATTATCTGAAAAAGTACTTTTATTGAACAGCATTAACAGAAAAGAGAACTTTTACTTGATACTCTGAGCTCTGTGAGCGCTAACCTAGAAGCTGCTGCTGCCGCAATGCATGCTGGGACAGCTGTCAATCTCAAGTACAGACACGTCTGCTCAGATGCATGCTGGGTAAAGAGGGAGGGGCAAGAACAACATCCGGGGACTTTGCCCGTTCTCAGTCTGCTGTTCTTGTGAATTGGAACAGTACGCTGATGACATTTCATGACATTGTTTGTCCTTCGGGTTATTAATTAATGATTAATTTAACTTTCCTGCTATTTAAGAGTTTTTTTTAATATAAATGTGTTAAATAAATTGAATGAATACTTCTACAGCTCTAGATTGGGCCCATTTTCACCAAAATATTCCCAAATATCAGGGCCGATACTGGTATCGGTAAGGAATCGGTGCATCTCTACATTAAAAGAGGGAAATTATAGTCAGGAAGTTTCTGATAACAATAAATAAAAATACAATAAAAGTAGAAACATTTGTTTTGAATTGCAACTTTATCGATAAACTGAATGGACTCGCGTTATGATGATTGTGAAAACCATCCCACCTGACCCCCCTATTATTATTCCTATCAAAACAAGAAACTTATAACATTAATGCTAAATGCAAAACCCGTCGAAGGCATAAGAAAAACTAAACGAGTTGTTAGGACTATTTAGGTATTTAGAGGGCCTCAGGGGGCCCCAAAAATAACCGTTTGCTTGGGTGCATTTTAAAGGATTTCTAAACCATTTAAGCAGCAAATTTAAGTCTTTAATCATGTAGAAATAATCTAATCTATAGATAAGAAAATATATTGATTTCTTTACTTAAAAACCTGCTGGATTTTTTAATACTACTATATTATATATATATTTATTATGTACTGTATTTGATTGAATTACGTTGGTTTTTGTATAATTTATTGTATTTGTCAATTTTGTTTTGTTTATCTTGTCATGGCCTTGCAGGTTGTATTTTTACACATTGTTTTTTGACAGAAATACAGGGCCCCGAAATCAGATTTAGCTTAGGGCCCCATTGCGGCTTGGGCCGGCCCTGAATGAATGGCATGATGTGTGCCCCTAATGACACATCCAGGTGTAATTAAAAATAGGTGAAGAAAATAAACTCTGGCAGTTATTTTTAACTGTTTTCACCTTCTGATTAACTGCACCTCCCCTTATTTAAGTTTTATTGAAGAAAGAATTGTTTATATGATTAAATATGTATTTGCTAATCAACATCTAATTTCAAAATGTGACATTTGTTAATTTTTTATAAAGAGTAAGAGCCTCCCTGTCCTCATGGCTGTGGACAGGAAGCAGGAAGCTCAACGTTTTCATTATCAGTGTCGCGTCTGCGTATCCGTTGGTCCGAACAATGCAGGATTTTAATTGGGTAAATAATAAGTGTTAGTGTGACCCATATATCTACATGTCAACAACTGAGTAATTTCCCACTGAAAATTTCCTGTTTATGTTCATTATTAATATGGAAGCAAGATAAACACCAGAGGAAGTGAGATAATCTTCCAAGGAGCATTATTTCCTTTTTTTTCTGCATTTAATCAGCATGATGTGTATCATGATGAATTATTAAAAATAAATCTAACCCAAGCAGGGGGAATAAAGACATTTTTTACAAACATTTTATTCCATCACATAAAAGAAAAATAGAGGGTCTGTTGTTTGTAGTGAAAGATCAAACTAAGGGTGCTGCTGCCATCTACTGGACAGAAAAAGACAGCAGGGCTGCAGACAGAAGAGAAACAGGAAGGATCAGATGTTACACAACATCCTTAAAAGCAGATAAATGAAGAAGAAGAAAAGCACTGAAACAGTTACCTGCTGATTTAAGATTTTATTCACGATTGGTGAAGTAGAATTTTTCATTTTTTTTACTAAACCAAACCAAAAATGATCTTATTGATGTGTTTGCATAAAAAATAAATCTTTTAAAATGACTCAGTAACCTGCTGCAGTACTGCATGCATCCACCAGATGTCCCTCTGCAGACAGGAATGCCGTTCAGTGCATCCCCCTCTGTCCTCATCCGACCCTGCTCTGAAGCTGCAGCTCCCCCCCCACCCTTCAAAAGAGCCCCGCGCTCCCTGCCTGCACCCATCAGCCACTGCAGCCTCATGGAGGGAAGCCGTCCCGTCCCGCCCCCCCCAGATACCCTGCCGGGGTAACACATTCAGCGGTTAAACAGCAGTTCAATCCCCCAAAGGGATGCAGAGAAACGCTCTCCTGCTTTAAATGTTCTCTGCACGCGCTCAGAGGAGGCGGGCCCAGCGAGGAGCCGTGTCCGAAATGTCACACAAAGCCACAGCGCTTCCTCCCGGACGTCCTTCGCCCGGATGACCTAAATCAACTGTCCGCCCACGCGACAGGGTGAGTGAGCCCCCTACTGGAGCTTGACCTTAACGCTCCTGTCTGCTGCTCAAAAGGCCGAGTGACAGAAAAAAGGAGGAGGAGAAAAAAAAACCGATTGAATTAGACTGCTCACACAAACACGGCCAGCCGCTGAATAATGAATAGGAGATGAGCGCCGCTCTAAACAATGGAGGCCCCGGCGGCCATCGTGCAGCTGTTCCCATTGCTCCCAGCAAGCACTTCACTCCTGGGCAGTCCTCGTCTTTATAGCTCGGACCACAGAGGCCACACCTGCTGTCCCTCCGGCCGCCCCGGGCTCTCCAGCGCCGACGCCGCGCAGCCAATAAAAGAAATATGAGCAGGATGTAGCAGGAGGGCAAACACACACACACGGCGCCTCCACTCTCTCTATGAAGGATGAGGATATACGAGCACACTAAACCCAACTCTATTTGTCTCTGCTGTCCCCCCACCGCCCCCATCTCCATCCTCTCCCTCCACTCTCTCTTCTTCTCCCCATGGCAGAAGCGACTAAAAGTAATTATACATGTTTAATAACTTCAAGGACTATAAAAACCGCTGTCGGGGGGCAAGGAGGTCCGTTTTAACGACGGTGATAAAAAATGAGGGTAAGGAAGAGGGGACATGAGGGGGGAGCGGAGTGGATCAAGGTACGGTGGCCCTGAAATGTCCACACAGCCCCGTTAGACCTCCAGGGGCGTCATAATTTATGTCGTGGAGAATTATTTTCCAGACTTTTCCCATCCTAAGGTGACATTTATCAGTCCCAATGATGAACAAGAAAAGAAGCAGAAATCTTGTTGCATAAGAGCGCAACCTCAAATAAAAAAAGACCTACATTGGTTTTTAATCTCTGTATCTTGATGTCTTTATCCAACTTCAAATCCTAGTGAGTCTGAGGTGATCTCTTTTCCACCTGATCAGGTGAGCCCACCTCTTCCATTCTGGACTCTAAACCCATTTATTCACAGACTGACATCAAAAAGGTCGCCGTTCTTTTTTTATCTACAGGTAAACTTCCAATAAGATAATAAATAGTTTGGAGCCATTTTAAGGGACCTAATAGCATGATGCAGCCGCCACCATGCTTTAAAGAGTTCTTCTACAGCAGAGGTCTTCAACAGGGGGTCCGCGACCCCTAAGGGGTCCACGGTGGTACTGCATGGGGGTGGCAAAAGTTGTCGTTGATTAGACATTTTTTTTTATAATTTTGTAAAATTTTCGACATATTGAAATGTCTTTAAATCCACATAAACATGAATCCAACAGACTGTAGTAAACAGATAAATGGAGGCAGAAGATGTCTTTCAGTCATCAATGCTCACATTCAGCGATACACAGGAGCTCTTTCAAGCTGGGCACCGTTTCATTCACAACACCTGTCCCATCAACCAGGAATCAGAAATACTTTAATAATCCCAGGGAGGGATTACTTTAGTTACATTACTCCATCTGTAATACAGTGACTATAGGACCAGTTTGATAGAACATCATTTCATACAATTCATATAATTAGGGGGTCCCCGCTTCAGCTCGCCATCAGTTTGGGGTCCTTTGGCTGGAAAACGTTGAAGACCCCTGTTCTACAAGATCAAAAAACTAATGTCTAAACCTGGAGCAACTTATTCCTGCTTTGTTCATCTTTAGTAGAATTGATCTTGTGCGCCATCTTTACAGGTCTGCCTAAGAGGATCAGACAGCTGCAGATGATCCAGAATGATGCTGCCTGTGTCCTCACTAGAACTAACAAAGTGGAGAACATCAGCCCAGTACTAAAGTCCTTCCACTGACTCCCTGTATCTCAGATAATAGCCTTTAAAATACTGCTATAAATCCCTCCACTTACAGACTGGTTGGCAGTGCATCAACAGCCAGACCTCTCAGTTCCTCTAGACCTAATCTACGCTGCAGAACCAGAGCTAAAAACGGAGAAGCAGATTTTAGCTCTTATGCTCCAATAATCTGGAATAAAATCTAAAAAACTGTATGAGAGCTAAAACACAAAGTTGCTTTAAATCCAGATGTGCCTCCGCAGTCAAAATGGCCTTTGAGCGCTAACTACACTGGAAAAAATCGAAATCTAGATAAGTAATTTTTTCTTAAAATAAGTGCATTTGTTCTTGGTTTGAGGAGGTAAAAGAGCAATTTTGCCG
>NW_015150644.1:162408-165665 GCF_000732505.1 Cyprinodon variegatus | reverse complement strand
TCCTATTTTTGTGAAACCATTTAAAATGTAGGCAACGCCATGAAAAAAGTGGTTTCTACTTTTACTTTTATACTTTAAGTAAATTTCTAAGCCTGTACTTTGTTACTTTTACTTGAGTAAAGAAGTTTAATCAGTACTTCCACTTTTACCAGAGTATTTTTTAACACAAGTATCTGTACTTTTACTCAAGTACGGAAAGTGAGTACTTTTGCTATCTCTGTCCTACTCTAATAAAGGGTAAATACATTTAATTTAAGAAATTTTTGCTTATTTCTGGAATGTTTTTCCAGTGTATTTCAGACATGAGATTGAATTAGTGATTTCTCAATCATTTGAAATTTGAGTTTCTAAATGTTGAATCCATTTAAGGACATGTTAGGAACAAAGAGGTGAAGATCTTAGTATGTAACTTCCGATTCATAATCAATGTCACAGAAAAAACTAACTTTTAAACCAGACTTTGCAGATGTAAGCCTGTGAATGTATTTATTAATTGGTGATTGGACACTTTCAACGCAGAGAAGAAAAGTAAAACGCCACGGAAACCATTAGATTTGAAAAAAATGGGTGTTTTTTCAAAATTTTTATTTCTCCCCTCATTAATTGCAACTGTTATTTATTATCTATCAGTTCAAGGCAAACGTCTCCTCTTTTCCTTTTTGAAATGAACTAGAAAGATCATTTTCTGTATCTAAGTAACCAGTAAGTTTTCTGGTATTTCAGCAAATATTTTGGGGGCTCAGCCCTAGCCTCGCCCCACTTTTTACATTTTTATTTTGCATTATTTTGAGATATTTGTAACGTAAATGGAGGGAAAAAAGCAATATCAGTCACAGCAATTCTAAGTCAGAATAATTACCAGCAGACTAAAAGCAGAAATGAAAAGGCTTGTTTTTCCGTTGATCTGAAAAGGAAAAAGCTCAACAAGAAGGAAAAGGTTTCGGGAAAATGTCCTCGCCGTGACACGCCGCATAAGAAGCAGCTCAGGCCCATTTCACCGCTGAATATAAACTGCCTTAGAATGAGATGAGCTGAGCAGTCGGACAGGTCTGCCGTCCTTACCCACAATCCTCCCCTGCTCCCCTCTGCCGCTAAAGCCCGGAATACGCCATGCCCGAATTCCTTGGGAGCCTCGTCTTTAAAAGTCAAACAGAGAGCGGCGATGAGGGAAAACCTGTTTCAAAGGCGCTGAAGTGAAGCAAATCTCTTGTAGCTTGCATCCTGACGGAGTGAGACACTCTGTGGGCCCCGGCTCGTATTAGTTTGAATTCTGGGGAGTGTGGGATTGACGAGACAAAGCTACGCTGTCTGCTGTGTGAGAACAGAGAGCGGTGAAGGAGAAATCAAGCTTTTTTTCTCCTATAGACACAGAGTGATCCCAGGGTTAGTGCTGAATTTCTCTGCCTGCTCTGACTGACTGGGGTTCTGCCTATTTGGTGTGCAGCACAGCATGAAAATCCCCCCAATAACCCCCCCGGTTCAGTCGTTCCCCGCCGCAGAAAGCTGACCGTGTTTTGGGCGAAGGAAACACGTCTCCGAACATGCAGCTCATCTAATTCCACTGACCTTGACTGAGTGAAATTTTTTGGTTTCGTTTGTTTTTCGCTTTTGATCATTGAGTTATGGGGGAAGAAGAAAAAAAGTCAGGACTTTTTCCTCAGCCTGTACGGTGGAACTCCTTTTTAGTTCATTGTGAAAAGGAACAGAAGGTCTGCCGGGTTCATGCTGCCTCTGCTCTTCCTTGCCCCAGGCCCTGACAACGATGCGGTGATGTATTCTTTCCCAACTTCCTGACCTTGTCCAGGTTTAGGTGAGTTGAGCAGACCCACATGCCCGGCAGGCCTGCCTGGCCCAGGCTGAGCGGAGGTGCCCGCTGCCCCGCTGAGGGCGTGGGCGAGGAGCGAGAGGAACGCTGGGAGAAGGAGGCGGAGGAGGAAGAGGAAGAGAGGACATTCCTTGGCCTCAGGTGAAGCCGGGCGCTGTGCCGCAGTGCCGGGTGCACGCTGTGAGCAGGAATATATAAACACACTGAGCTGCAAGCTGCACCCGCTGGCATCCGCACAAAGTCAGGAAGCACAGGCTCCAGCCTGCATATGCGCAAGGATATGCAGGCCGAATATCCTTACACGTACAAATCATCGCCAAAGTGGATGGACGCAAACAAAAACAGCTCGACTAGTATTTATTCGACAAACGGAACACCAACGCGGTCTATTACAGCACTCCAGAATCTTCCTGCTGTTATGTCCGGCGCCAACAGCCAAGACCACGGCTCTAAAGAAAGAAAGAAGCCAAGGATCAGACCGTTCCGCCTGCCAACACAAACCCACCAGCACAAGTACCATACTGCCCCTCTAATAAGCCCACTCAGCCCCAGCAGCACAGCACAAAAAAAAGGATGTGGGAAGGCTGCGGCCCGAGTCCCAAAGCAAAGCAGAGGCACATGCATGACAAAATATTTTGCTGATACAAACACGAGGAGCCGGAGAGGCCGTGGGTGCAGAGCGAAACGTCGATATCCAATGCATGACCCTGCAAAAAAGAGGAATGTTCAATAGTTCCTGCACGGTTTCATCCTCGTCGGTGCAGAAAACTTTTCCCCATGACATGAAAAGCTCTTACTCAATAATAAAGCAAGCGCTGAAGCTCTACTTGTCGGTTACTTTAGGCGATCCAAATGAATACTTGTGGGTACTATGGCAGCAGGGGCAGGCCCTTGGACGGTTTTTAAACCAGCTCTGGATCTCTTTACTACCGTTTCTGGCTCTTAGAGTCTACAGATCGTATACTGCATGCACTGCACACCTGCTTTGATAAGCCCACACTGCCTGCAGAGCAGCAAACGGTAAAGTGCACGGCTCGGGGGTGAAGGGCTGGATGTGAGCTGCTGAGAAAACCAAAGTATTTAAAGAACACGGGGGAGATGTGATCCTCTTGTATGGAGGAGGTAAAAACATCTGTTTACAACCAAATTAAAATCTGCTAATAGCTAATGCTTCTGGTGGATATATGCAGCATTTAGAGTTCTGGGATGGCTGTGAGAAAGTTAGTTTTTGAGTTCAGCATTTCATTAACAGAACAAACTCCGGTAGATCTACATCGTTATGTGCGTATGCTAATAAACTGGTGAGCAGGACACAGAAAGGCGACTGGAACTGGTTCTAAACTTTCTATTCCCTCAGTTATTTGATTTTTTTTTATTCTATCCATAATTTTGGTGAAGTATGGAGTGAATTTTGTTCCATTATTGTTCCATT
>NW_015150644.1:158614-160264 GCF_000732505.1 Cyprinodon variegatus | reverse complement strand
TGAACTGGAAAGTGACCTGAGATGACATGATGTGAATTGGAGCTATAGAAATAAACTGAATAGAATTGAGAAGCTCCAGTCGTTACATCATAGAACATAGAATCACTTTCAGTGTGAGTTTACAGTTTTAGGGTCAGATAAAAGATAAAAAAAAATGTTCCTTTGTCATTAAGCTCTGTTTAAAGATGAATTCTGGCTGCTAATAAAATCAGCTTTATTTAGAAATCTGTGTGAGTTTGGACCAAAACGGACTGGATGAGAAGCGACTTTTTAATAAAAGGCCAACAGTGAGGAACAGACAGAAAAAATCCCACCGTGGCTCCAACCCACTCGTCCCTGCAGAGTGACAGAGGAGCGGGATCAGTGGAGGAGACGCTGCCTTGGCCCCGGAAGATGGCTTCCCCTCCAGAGCCGCAGGACGCAGGGGACTCGGCGGCGCCGGCTGGCTTCGGGTTAGCTCCATTTGGCAACCAGCGGGCCGAGCTGGCCTCGGCATGTTCACAAACGAGCGCGGAAGGGAAAGGTGATGATGTGTGTGAAGTAGCAAAGCCAGCAAAGTCATTAAGAGAATCCATCATGACTTATTATCGCCGCAGCTGATGGTATCGTACGCGGGCTCGTTGCACCGTTCCTGGATGACAGCCTCTTAGTTTTTCAGCACAAACGTTGATAGAAATGAGAGGCTTGTTGTCGCCGCCGCCCCCACGGTACCCAACCCTGGCCTGATTATCAGATACATGCAGTCAAACGGCACGGCTGCTCGTTTGATGACAATGACCTCCCCGGCTTCAGCGCTTATTTTCCTGAAGCTTTCAGGAAGCGTTTTTTCTGACAGGCTGACACGCCACTGTGCCTCGACGAGAGAGACAATTCCAATCAGCGCTTCATTCAGATAGCGCCATTCAGAAAACAGAAACAATGGAATAACTGAAGTCTATCATGTTCCGCCATGTAAAACAACCTTTGGGCTAATTGTTCCCAATTAGGTGGCTGACACAAAGGGATGCTGACAAGCACACAGGTGCCTGTCTGCCGACTGCGTCTCAGAGGAGTTCATCCTAGCTGCGTTAGCTACTAGCTCCATGCAGATCCCACAGCCTGAGAGGAAAAAAAAAAGGGAAGCGGTTTGATTTATAATAAAACAAAGAGGAGTAGAAGCAGCGAGGCATTTTTTTTTTCCTTTTCCCCTCCAAAACATGTTGATGGAGCCAAGTGAATAATTCAGGGTGTTAGTCTGGCTCTCGACGGGATGCAGCTGAAGTGTGGGGTAGATTTGCTTCAGGGCTCTGCAAAAAGTTTGTGGTGTTTTAGACCAGAAGTGGAGGAAGTAACACAGCTTAGGAAAACTAAACCTATCCCCTGATGGACTCATTGTCTCCAAGAGTTTTAGTTAACAACTTGTTCCGAATTGAACTCTAGAAGTAGTTGGAGAGCAGACTTACATTTATGCACAACTCTCCAGTATTTGGAGGTCATCTCTGCAGATCTATCTGGTCAGACACACGGCAGCTGCAGAACCGTGTTTAATCCAGTAACAGACCAGGAGACACTGCAGATACCATAGGCTGAAGAACACATCAGCACAACTGGTGTAAAGTTCCATCAGTGCTACACACGCTCTGATATATATACTTTACACTGGAAAAAATC
>NW_015150644.1:156335-157862 GCF_000732505.1 Cyprinodon variegatus | reverse complement strand
AATAGAATAGAATAAACTAAAATAAAATAGAATAAAATAAAACAGGATACTTTGTAAAATTGTAATTTTACTTGACTACAAATCAAAGTTTGTACTTTCCCTTCTAAAAAAGTGATTTTAAATAGTAGGAATTCATACTTTAGACACCTCTGACGGGATGGACTTGAAAGAGAACAAACCATACTGCTGTAATTTTTAGGTCTGCATTTGCCTATTAAGAGACTCAACTGCTGTAAACAAGTTTTTCTACTCAAGTAACTTCTTTACTATGCGGATCAGACTAGAAAGGAACCAGCCGGAGTCCTTTGGTATTTCTGCATTTGTTCTTAAAGAAATAAAATCCAGACTCTGCTCATGGGAGACACTGTGTTCACTTTGTTCAAAGGACAGAATTTAAAACGTTCTTCAGGGTTCATGCTCTTAAGTTTGTGAAGAGGATGAAGTGAACTCAGGACGCGGCTCTGAGCTTGAGAAATGTGAGCCTTCTTTAGTGTATTTTGTTTCTCAGTCAAAAGTCAGTTTTTATCTCTTTCCTTTGATTAAGGCCTCAGAGTCTCCTGGACGTTTAGAGCCTCAGCTTGAACATTTCTGTCTCACTTAGCAGAAATATGCACCATAACAAGGAAAAATTACATTTGGAAGATTATAAATTGACAGCTGCATTAGAGGTTTCCGTTTCTGCTTTCAGCCAAATGATAAATACCAAAGAGACACTGGAAATGGAGATATTAGAGTTAGAGGTTTAAAGTTTCCCATCATCACCACCGCTGCCATTTCCTCAAAGGAATTTCCATCTCTGGGATCTCGCAATCTGACTGTTGACTTAACAGGATCAGACTTTCCCCTTTGGAGTCCGCTCAGTGGATACAAACCGGTGCCATTCATCACTAAAGTGAAGATAGAAAATGAAGGCTGACATCTAAATGATTCCACAGAATCCCCATATTTCACAGGAGGCCTGCTAATATCGGTGCTGACATTTAAATGAACATTCTCATCCATGGGAAGGTCTAATTTCATCAGGGGAAAAATCTCCTCCCAAAATAAAACGGAGGGCTTCCCTGACACACACACATTTTATATATATACTGTATATATATATATATATATATATATACACATATAGATATTGTGCATATATCCTGTAAGTAAACATGCCATCAGTCAGCGATATGCATCTCCCCGCACATCTGTCACCTCCATTGGTGGAGACCTCCTGGTGACCCGGCCCCCATAAAGAAAGACATGGTGCACAGATTCACTGCAGGCTGCTTGCATTCGAGTCTCATCCACCTCCAACACCGCTTTCATCCAACATGGCTGCAGGCAGCGGGGAACAAACAGTACAGCGGCTTCACAGAGACATGTGACGGCAGACAGAGACGAGTACACAGAGATATGAGCAAAACGCTTTCCATGGCAGCAGTGGCAGCATAAACTCAGATAAAGATCCTGCTATTCTGCAATAAATCTCCCTGAAATCTGCAACACAATCTGCCCCCTCCCCCACATATTCAAAAAAAAAAA
>NW_015150644.1:151160-153330 GCF_000732505.1 Cyprinodon variegatus | reverse complement strand
TTCAAGATTTCACTCGCTAATCAGTCTGGAGGCTGATTAGCGAGTAGCAAAGGATTGTGGGTTTATATCTGCAGCAGAGAAGCGATGCCGGTGCTTCGGTCAGTTTTTCATGAAGATAGAAGGGTAGATATATAATACTGGTGATCTGCAGTAAAGGTAATATTATCAGATATTTATATATCTGGATTTTCATTTCGGTGTATCTCTAGTTCTGATGATTAAAATGAGTTAAAATCTTCTTCAGAGGTTCTGGACCTTCAGCCTTCTCTGGGCCCAGATGAGCCAGAGTGATGCGCTCTGGTCTTAGAAATATAAACCCGCTCCGCTCTGCAACAACGAATTGATCCCTCTGCCCCCCCCTCCCCCACCCGCGGCCTTTTTCCAGAACGCTGTTCCAGCACTCCTGATGAAGAAATTCAATTATGATTGAATTCAAGGCCGTGTGCCACCTTCCTGCTTTTCTTTTTTGCAACTTAACTGAATTAGACATGCATGATCCTCAAGAAAACAAACAATACAACCCCACCAAAAAAAAACAGGAAGGCACAAACGGTAAAAAATGAAGCGCTACGCATCAAAAGGTCAGTCTGAGTACATGTATTAAATCTTTAAAGGCTAAGTTTACTTCATCGCGCAGACATCAGCAGCAGCTTATGAGAACCTGTCACCTTGTGCAGCTCCCAGAACCACAGCGTTCCACTCGGGTTCAGGTGAGACGCTGTGGGGTCACCTCTGTATTACTGCCACACATACAGGCTGCCAGGTGGCTTTTATTTGACTTTAATGTAGAAAAAAATATTAGATTTTTTTTTCTTCCTTAGAAGACTTAATCCCTCCCATGGGTTCACTGATAGCCTCTGGAAAAAACCCAACACAGAAGACGGGTCAATAAGAGCCCTGATGCCAAATCTCCTTAAACCCGCCTTTTATTCACAGAAAGTGCCGAAACATCTTTGAGGAAGAACAGACCTCCCTTAATCCACAAATACAGACATTCTCATCGCGGTGCGTTGAGCCCAGGAGAGACAGAAACGGTTTCCCACCATTTTTTACCCTCGTTAACTCATCAGCGGGTTATTGTTGAAGTAATTAGCTTACTTTCTGTAGGTACAATTACTGCAAACACCTGCTTCTGTGGCCCCTTCACTGTATTCTCTACTTCTTATTCTTTAACTCACATTTTCCATCAGCTTTTGGTAAAAAAAAGAAGAAGCTGGTGTTTAAGGTTTAATATAAATACATATACTTATGGAAGTAAATGATGTGCTAATTGCTTCATGCGTTAGGCTTAAAATAACGGCACAAAGTTTTGCTGCAGAGAAGTTTCAATTTATAGGTAGATCTGTAAACATGTAGGCTTTCAGTTATTTACGTTTACATGCATGTTTTCCTGTAGGGAGACTTAACTGTCAATAAAAATATGCAAAGGTGTCTTTATTTATTAAGTCAATAAATATAAATGCAAGATTGGCGTTGGT
Organism: Cyprinodon variegatus; assembly: GCF_000732505.1. Taxonomy (NCBI): domain Eukaryota; kingdom Metazoa; phylum Chordata; class Actinopteri; order Cyprinodontiformes; family Cyprinodontidae; genus Cyprinodon; species Cyprinodon variegatus. The sequence continues at coordinate 151,852 of NW_015150644.1, read as the reverse complement.
TCCTTTGTGTGAACTCATGCATACATCTGACACTTGATGTTTCATGTGTGAGAATTTCTTTTGAAGAGTTATAAATAGAAGTAACCAAGTTACGACTTTGCAGATACGCTGGAAAAAATCGAAATCTAGACAAGTCATTCTTTCTTAAAATAAGTGCATTTGTTCTTGAATTGAGGAGGAAAGTGAGACACGTTGCCAATGGAATAAGACAATTTAGATTTAAAATAAGAAAACACAATTGCATTTTCTTATTTCAAATGCATTTTATCCAAATATCTAATTTTAAGAGTAAAAATACTCATTCCATTGGCAAATCATCTCATTTACCTGCTCAAATTAAGAGTAAATGCACTTAAATTCAGACATTTTTGCTCCCAGGGCCGGCTCAAGCCTCCATAAGGCCCTAAGGAAAATTTGAATTTGGGGCCCATTATTTCTGCCATCGCCATCAACATTACTATAATCAGACCATCTAAACACCTTCTGTAACAATGGTTCCTACAGCATAAGGCAAGTTAAATTCAAGACTTTTACGACCTTTTAATGCCGCAATAAAAATTTAAGACCAAATTCACAAGAAACACAAGAAAAACCTGCTAGCTACAACTTAACCAAAAGGTTTATTTTAACATAAACCACTGCACTAATTTTTTAAATGTTGAAAAGCTTCCCATACAGCAAGAAAGCTAAAA
>NW_015150644.1:140499-150441 GCF_000732505.1 Cyprinodon variegatus | reverse complement strand
GCGGGAACCCTGGGAACCTCATGGCAGCCCTGGCAGTGAAGTTTACAGTCTCTTATTTGTTTGCCTAAGGTAGCGGTAAAAAAAAAAAATATATGAATAAGTAGTTTGCAGTTTTTTTTAGTTTGGTTCCAAATTCAAAAATTGAAAATTTGTATTGAAAGTTTCCTGAACGGGAAACATCCTCAAACTTGAAAAGAAAGTCCAGTGGATTTTTTTTTTTTACTTTTTTTGGAATCATCATCTAAGCTTTTTTTATATTAAAAGAATTAAAGAAACATGTTCAACAACATGGCTACAATCACTAGGCGGCCAGACTAAATACAAAATAATGCTGCACATTTTATTAAGGCACTTCTAAATCCGTCTCAAACTAGTTTGCATAAAAATTACAGGTGCAAAGATAAGGTGCAAAGCAGATGGTAGAATCACAGCCCTGACTGGCAGTCCGGTAACTGGATCATTGGAAACACAGCTCAGAAACTGCACATCCCGACTGCGACGCTTCCTGCAGAAGTAATTCATGTCTGATAACTGGTTGGCAATTCTGCAGACAATAAAAATAAGGAGGGAGGGGGGTTGTCTCTGTCTCTATTCTGCACTAAACCAGGCCTTCATTTCCAGCACTGAGGCAGTGAACAAGGTCTGAAGACATTAAGATGGAAGTGACCCTGGAAATTGGATTCATCCGAGCTCCATCCAGCTCCATGAACCCCTCGTTCTCCCTTTGCTCCTTTATTAAAAAGCAAACAGAGAATTAAAGGCATAAAAAAACAAGTTAAAAATAGCATTTTTTATTTGTCTAAAAAGAGGGAAGGTTTCTTCAGCAGCCATCATGTTTCAGAATAAAATAAAGATGGAGTTCTCCTGCTTCACAGATACCAGAAGTGCAAAATTTCTCTCCATCACGTCACGTCACTTTCTGGTCAACTTTCAAGTCCTCTGGCTAAAATCTATTCTTTGCCGCTTTTTGTTTTCAGACTGATATCCGTGTAGAAAACTTGCACAAATTAGCAGAACCTTCTACAATAACATGCAGGGGAGGCTGCCAATCTTCCCAGCAATTTCCCTGCTTTTCCTTTGTTTAATTACTGCACTGTGTCAAAATCCACCCTGTAACGAGTATTTATGTCAAAATAAAGCATGCATCACCTCTTGGTACGTTTCTAACAGGCTATTAAAACCAAACAAGGCGGTTTTTAACTTGTTTTTGCTTCGTTACGGTGCCATTAGTGGTATTAAATCATAACTGATTTTACACCTGCCGTAATCAGGGTTTTTACAGCAGAAATGGCAGGAAACGGGAAAAGCTTTCATCTTCAAACTCTGAATCCAGAGCGTGATCAGATGGAAGCTTGAAGGCTGAAATATCAGATTTTTACTCATCTTTCAACTTGTTCTCCAGCAGATCTGTAACGGCGCCAAAGACCAACGAATGAGTCAAAGATCCAGAACCAGCCGCTGGTTTTTGGCTAAAACTGTTTTTTTTATGTTAAACACCAAATTAACAGTGTTATGGACGGTCAATAAAGTTTTTTTTTTTTATCTTTTTCCAGCTTTTAATTTATTACATCAGTTTCAGCTTTATTGAATCAACTTGTCTGATTTATGTTTATATGGAACTGATTTCAGTCATGTACGGAAGAGGATTAGGGCCACTGAAAAAAAAAAAAGTTTACTGATTTTAAAATTTTATTTCAATTTAGTATGGGAAAAAAGTCAGAATTCTGACTTTTTCTTCTCAAAATTCTGACTTTTTTCTCAAAATTCTGACTTTTTTCTCAAAATTCTGACTTTTTTCTCAGAATTTTTAATTTTAATGTGGATGGGTACCATGAAGGTAGAGATGTGGAGCACTCAGCTTCACTGACAAAGATGTGAGTTGTTTGAGGTGGCCAGTGACACATTGGTGGAAAATGACAGAATTAGGCAACTTTTTACGTGCCTGAGGGGTCCCCTCATTAATGGAGGAGCAGAAGGTCATTAAAACAAGAGAGCTAGTCTCTAAAAGAGACATGGCTATGGCTTGATGCTAACATGTTTGTTAGCTGTCAGAATTCTGAGATTAAGGTGAGAATTCTGAGAAAAAAAGTCAGAATTCTGAGATTAAAGTCAGAATTCTGACTTTCTTCCCATAGTAAACTGAAATAAAATGTAAAAATCAGTTAACCTTTTTTTTTCTTTTTTTTTTTCAGTGGCCCTAATCCTCTTCCGTAGTCATGCTACCATTCATTCAGAGTAAACTAAATAGAGCAATGGTTCCCCAGGTGGAGGGTGCGCCCCCTTGAGGGAAAGATGTGTAACAGTGAAAATTGGATTGAATTCATTACTAATTTTCAGGCTATTATGGATTCTTTAATTCTCTTACACATTAAAATTTAAATACCGGTAACAAGAAATGATCAAATATACTTTACTTTAAAAACCCAACACTCTCAGCTGCTGTCTGTCTTGCTGCAAAGCTGGCTAGTGTATGAAGCTCACCGGTGGCTACGCCTCGCTGCCATGCTCTCCATAGTGAAGGAAAACTGTCAACTTATTATTGCTAAATGCGAATACTTTTCTGAGCCCTTTATTAACCTTTTTATAAAAGCGACTAGAAACAGATCTAATGACTTCTCTATAAATGTGGCAGGAATAAGGTGACTAATAATAAAATAAACATACAAACCTGAAAGATAAACATATCTGCATTAAAATAAAACACATTTCTTCTGGGTTTTTAAGTTTATCAACCTTGACAGAGCACCTTTTGGTATTATCAACTAAATGACAAACCTCCACTGCCAGATAAACAGGTATAGAAATGAAGCAGCTGCTTCAACCAAGATCCCTGCAGCAGTTTAACTCCGTTCAACATGAAGGAAAAGCAGCAACCCTCTGATCAGAGGATATAGAAACTAAGAAAAACAGAATTTATGTCTGCTCTTTAAAGTTAAGCTGCTATTTTTCCTTCATTCTGGGCATTCGTTAAAAAGGAGTCCTTTCTTTCTACTGTGGCCACGTGCTTGTTCAACAGGAGGAGTACGTTTATCAGCTAGTCGGACTATCTAATAGGCCAGGGGTCCAACAGTGGAGATCAGGACCACATTATGATGTCATCCCTAAGATAGGGGCCAAAATATATCATTAAATACATAAATGTCAATGTCTCAAGAAAAAGAAATGGTGTTTCATTTATTTAATCTATGATTAAAACATTACATTTACCATTACATTGTTAAATCCAAATGTAATAATTAAGGTTCCCATTAAATAATTAAAATTACTTTGAAAATGATTAAATAATTAAATGCCTTTTTAAAAAATCTATTATAAAATGTTAAGCCTTTTTCACTTAATCCATGTGATTATATAGTAATTGCTTGGATTTTTAGGGGGTATTTGTTATTTTTGGGGTCAAAGGTTGAAACGTTTGGAAACTCCTGTGATTAAAAAAAACTTTATTGGCCTGATTTTTTTTTTTCTTATTTTACTAATATACAGGGAAATAAATCACAGAACATTCATCCGAAAAGCTAAGCCATATAACAGTATGTCAATCAAGCAGAAGAGACAAAAACTACTAAAAGGAGATTTTCTTACACCCAGAAATCAGAAATGTTTCCTAAATGCAGGATTTTATCAGATTTCAACTTTAACCTCAAAAAATCCAACATGTTTCATCAATTCCTGACAGTTTACTCTTAAAGAGCAGCCAAAAAACCAAAGAGAGAACCAAGAATAATTAATAATTAATCTCCTAGAGGTTACTTATCATAATCAGACCAATCTTAAAAAAGAAAATTCATTTTTTTCTCATTTCTGTGTATCTATTTAATTTCTTTTTCTGCTTCTGTTGGATTAACAGAACAATTTGTCCAAAGGTTTCATCTTTGTCTCTCTTTGAGAGGAGGGAAACCCTTTAGGGATCATTTCATTGATTGCATGTTTGCAGGTGATAACCAACATGTTTCCTGACATGGTTTGGTTTAGATTTATACACCTGACAACTTTTCCATCTGTTCACTGATGGTCGTAACCATTCAAATCTGCTAGATCCTCTGTTATCATCTAAACATAAAAAAAAACAACCCTGTTTGATTTAAACTATCAGCTCATATGATTATAGACTCCAGTCTTTTCAGACTTAACCGCATCATCAACCCAACCATTGCACATGGAGACTCTTTATGCATCAAAAGCAGCATTTTTTAAGTTAACAGAAAAGGTACACCATATTTAGGCCAAAATGTTTAACTAGTTGTTCATCCCCTTAGTTTAACTTGGCTTTAACTTTAATTTTGAAATGCATTTTAATCTGGTTAGAAATGTTGAACGGTTTTTGTTAGATTGTAATCTTGCACATTTAGAACCAGAGGGGTCGCTAATCTCCTGCTGATTGTAAAATAACCCGGTTGATCTTTAGCACATTTAAAGGAAAAGTCCGGTCAGCAGGGAATAATCAATAGATCATTATCTATACCTAGGACTAATAAGTTTGCTGTGATTTAATGAATTTAGCGTTAATTGGTAAAGAAAAATAAAAGCAAAAATTTTCGTTGCGATTACCGACTCTGGGAGCGGCCATTTTTGCCCAGATATAGCAACTAGTGTTGCGCCGATGCCATTTTTTGGCCCTGAAACCGATACCCGATACCTGGCTGTGCAGTATACCGATACCGATACCATAATAATGTAAAATAATTGCCATCATGGCTTTGTCGAGCTGCTGCCTACCTTTGTGAAGCAGGAAAACATCTAATACAAAGTGAATCCAGTAGAACTTTTTATTGCCTAACAGAAGTGGGTGACAATAGTTGAATAAACTTATGGCTCTCAAAATGGTATCGGTGCCCTATTTGTTGGTACTCGCCATTCCGATACCACCATTTTAGGGCAGTATCAGGGCCCCGTCCGATGCTGGTATCGGTATCGGTGCAACACTAATAGTAACCCCTCCCTCCTGCCATCTTCCAGCAGTGACGTCACGGTGCGGTAAGCCTAGCGCCATTCTCCCCGCTTTCCAAGCTAAATCAATGGGAACTACTAGACACATCTGCAATCAACAACAATTATTGAAGATTTCCAGAGGACTTCACCATTGAAATTCACCAGAGCTATAGTGAAACTGACAATGCCCACGTGCATGGCAGCTGGATGCTGGAATACATCGGGTAAAAGTGAAAAAAAAACCTTTCCGATTCCTGATCCTCCACGGACGGGTTGGTCGTTGGATTGCCAACTTGAATTGTCAATTTTAATGTTTTATTTAGATTACAAAAATAAATCCTAATAAAAATAATCCTATTTATGATGTTTTTAAAAATTAAGACCTACGAAAGACTGATTTAAGACATTTTAATACCATTTAAGGCCTTAGTTTTATTTTGAAGAATTCAATGCCTTTTAAGACTTTTTACGGACCCGCGGGAACCTGTTGAAGAGGGAGGATTTACCATCGAACTTCTGGCCAGAGAAAAAACCCGTAATATGTAGCCAACATTTGGAAGAAGAATGTTTTCAAGATGACTTGGATAATAGCGCGTTGTGACAAACACCAGATACAGCACTGGGACTTGATCAACAGCCGATACCGCACCGTGACGTCACTAACCAGTAGGTGGCAGTAGTGTTCTTTGACAAACATGGATGCCTCCAGTAAAGAACATTCACATGATAATTACTCTTAATTAAAACACTTCTTATTTATTGAACAGGATGTAATAATTTCATACTTAAAGTACTTTTAGGAGGTTGAATTCTGAATATGATTGGACTTTTCCTTTATTTTCTCTGGTTTGCTGTGGAGTGGATTAAATGTAACATTTTCACTCATTTTCTATTAAAGCACTTAAAAAAACAACAATTATCTGTCTTTAAGTTGGACTCTTTACTTGTGATCGACATCAGAATCTTGACGGTTTGGTATAAAAATACATGCACTGTCACAACCAGCTCCAAAAAAAAAAAAAAAAAAAACACAGCTAGCGACAGAACAATTCCCAGCAGGTAAACCGAGGAATGAGGAGGCATTTTTTCTCTTTTATCTGATGGGGAAACACCACAGCCTTTAAAAAGCCCTGTTTACATAACTGTGAGCTGCTAAATTTAGTCTGCCGCTCTGCTAAAGTTGGAATCTCTCCCGCCTCTCTCAGAATGCACAAACTAAGATGTACTCTTCAGAACAGAGATGATTAGAGGGGCTTTTAGATGGATTTGCACCAAGGACAGGCCCCTCCAGTGACACTCTACAACCAGTAAAAAACTATGATCATGAATAACGATTATAAAACTTTTTTCTCTCATGTACATCGTCTACCTTACAACCAAGAACAGATGATCTTCACGCTGAAGAAATGCAACAATTATGCAATTTCCTACACATAAAAAAATTTGTTTCTTATATTACATTTTTCTAAGTGATTTTAAATAAACTTTATTTATATTTAACAAATAAATAAGCATGTTTTGAACATATTCCTAGAAAAAACAATCTAGAAATAAGTAAAAATGTCTTAAATTAAGTGCATTTACCTGTAATTTGAGTAGATAAACGAGATGATTTCCTAATGTAATGTGTGTTTTTACTTTTAAAACAAGATATTTAGATAAAATGCATTTGAAATAAGACAATGCAATCTTCTTTTCTTATTTTAAATGTGTATTGTCTTGCTCTATTGGCAAAATGTCTCTTTTACAATCATAATTTAAGAACAATTGCATTTATTTTGATAAAAAATTACTTATCTAGATTTTTATTTTTTCTAGTGTGTTTTTATTCATTGCATTAAAGCAATTGTCGATTCTAATCAGAATAGGATTGAAGAAATTGGGTAAAATCTGAAATTAATGTACTTCTAATAGAGCAGCATGGTGGTGGCAGCATCAAGGATGCTTTTCATATTAAAAAATGTATAGCTGGTCAGAGCTGATGCAATGTTGGATGGTAAAAGATAATCAGGAAGAAAAGGCTTTACACTGGAAAAAATCAAAATCTAGATAAGTCATTATTTCTTAAAATAAGAGCTATTGTTCTTGAATTAAGAAGCTAAAAGAGGATTTTGCCAATGGATGAAGACAATGTAGATTTAAAATAAGAAAACACAATTTTATTGTCTTATTTTCATGTGCATGTTATCAAATTATCTCATTTTAAGAGTAAAATAACTCATTCCATTGGCAAACTACCTCATTTACCTGCTCAAATTAAGGGTAAATACACTTAATTTAAGAAATTTGAAGTTATTTCTAGATCATTTTTCTAGTGTAGGGCCAATGACGAAAACCTGAGACCAGGACGGAGGTCATTAGCCTCGTGAGACCATCCTGATCTCGCGAGCTTTCAAGGTTTCACTCGCAGATCAGTCTGGAGACTCTCCGTTGAAGAAAATTTGGAGCCGTTCACCAAACGAACGTCCAATCAGCGTTGGCTTTGAGGCGGGTTGAGGTGTGACGCAAAGAGAAGCGCGACAGTTCAGTCTAAAGAACATGGCGGCTTCAGCCGATGAAACTAGCGTTAGCGTGGCTATGGAGCAAGTTTTATCGGAATTACAGAGTATTTCTTCACTGAAAGAAGAGCAAAACACTGCTCTGGAGGCTTTTCTCAGAGGAAAAGATGTTTTTGCTCTTCTCCTGACTGGTTTCGGCAAGAGTAGCCTGGCTTGTGGTTGTGTTTTCGTCGTCGCTCTGTTAGTACGTCATATGCTTCGTTGATCTGATTGGTTTATTTGGCCCGTCTATCACCAACATAGGCCAATCAGCTAACCAGTATTTTCGCCCCTTCCCAAAATTACTTCAATGGAAGGTTTCTAGATGGATAGAGCAAATCCATCTGGCGGAGTCAGGTTAGTAGGTCATCCCTCCACCCAGAGATGGAACGGAGTGGTTTAAATCAAACCACATCCATGTCTTAGAAAGGCCCAGTCAAAGTTTGTAGCATGGCTTTAAAATCCCATACGTTCACCATCCGGGTGAACAAGGATGGTAAAGACGAGGACAAAGACTAGGAGGTGCAACATGAAGCCGGTCCTAACGAGATTTAATGCAGATATAAAAAAAAAAATCCAGCTTTGACATTCCACAAACTTTCTCCGCCCTGTTAGTCACTGATGCCGACTCCACTCTGCAGCGGTGCGAGGCCCAGAGGACCTCTACAGTATATCTCAAATCTCTGTATTGCAGGAAGTCTGGACATAAAAGGCTTGAATGCAAAAGTTCAACTGAATTAACCAACTTCTAATACGGATGGTAGAAATGGCGGTCGTTGGAGCATGCAAGTTCACTGGTTTACAGAACCAAAACCTCGGTCCCAGAAGGCTTAGGGCTTAATGTGAGGATTAATAAATGGATGCAACGTTTTAAAAACCTGCATCATTCTTCCATGCTCTATTATGTAGTTCAACATGTACATAATAATCCTACAAACATCCAACCTAATGATTGCAAAGTGACAAGATGAATAAACGCCTTCTGCTGTCAATGAAATATCCACCTAGATGAAGCTGAGCTCTCTGATGTAAGCTGACTCTGTTTGGTCAGCTAATTGCTGCAGTACGGTGTGTAATTGGGCCATGCATACCAATGGGTAAAATCCTCACCTACTCTCTGAGGCCCTCTGCTGCCTTTCAAACTTTAAAATTAGTGGCTTTGTGAGAAGCTCTCGAGCCGAAACGCTAAATTAGGATCTTTCGGTGCCTCCGTGGAGGTTTGCTCCTCGCGCTCAGAGGCGCTCCTTTGGTACCACGGGTGCCATGACACACAGGCAGACGCTTTATTGATCTTTTTTCTTTTTGTTTCCAGGAAAAATTCATGCCTAGATTTGTTTCACTCATTCTTTGGGAACGCTGCCTTAAATATAGTTGCCATGGTTACCCACAATTTACACCACACACCAGGTTTGGTTTTTTTTTTTTATCTCACACGGTCTCCAGCCAGCCAATCAGAGATGGATATTTCACTTGGCTTGTGGCATGCAACACATAAATTACCAGAGAAACAAAAAAAAAAAAAAATGGCAGCATATGTCATCCTGCTAATGGCCTGCTCAGAAGACTTTGTCAGAACGGTCACACGACACACACAGGGAGCATATAGGGCGCCACCGAGACGAGCGGCGGCATTAATTGGGCCTCTGCATGCGGGGTAAAGACGCAGCGTGTCAGGGGTGTGTGGGAATTTGGTGGGCTCGACAGAGTGACCCATTTAAACGCACAAATACGCTCAAACCCACACAGGAGCCCCGAGAACCGCCGATTGGACCGCACCGCGCAGAAGCCCCGCCCCCTCCTCTCTCACCGTCTCCATCGTTGCATCCTGTGTTTTACACTCATAATAAAAAGCTCCATCCTGCTCCTACACCCCCCCCGCCACCACAACCACCTCCACACGTCCCCCTAATGAGATAAATTAGCGCCTTGCAACAGATGCATGGAATATACACTAATGGCCACCATCTGTCACTCATCTCTGCGAAACAGAGTGAGAACGTGGCGCTAAATCCGATCATGAGCCCCTGGCAGGGCCCCACCGCGGTGAGGAGGAGGGAGGAAGACAAAGACAAGAGATGAAGAGCACACTACAGAGCCGGGAGGGGGTGGAAGTGTGGAGGTTTGGGTGCAGACCGGACCGAGGTATGGTACAGTAAGTGGTGGAGAGGCGTTGGAGCTGCGGTACAGCAGGTTAGACCTGCTGGTGATTCAGCAAACACAACTAGATCTTCCAAAGTGTCAAAGCGGGTTTTGTGTAATTCCTTTAAAATTAGAAAGGGGTGATTTTATCTTTTGTTTCAGGGGGCCTTTCAAAAAACTGCCTGCTGAGGAATGAGCCGTTTTAAACAGAACTAATGGCTTCATGGAGGCCTACCGTCTCATTTTTCTATCTGTTCATTGCTGGATTTTATTTTCTTTAACTTCCTTTTCTTGTTACTACGGAAGAGGATTAGGGCCACTGGAAAAAAAAAAAAAG
>NW_015150644.1:136098-138126 GCF_000732505.1 Cyprinodon variegatus | reverse complement strand
TCAGCTAACCAGTATTTTCGCCCCTTCCCAAAATTACTTCAACGAAAGGTTTCCAGATGGATATGCGGAGCAAATCCATCTGGTGGAGTCAGGTTAAAGGAACGCTGCCCAGACCAGAACAGGGCTGATTACCGTACAATAAGGGTTAAAGATAAAAGAAAGTGCTGACTGAGTACAATGGTTTATAAAATAATAGTTTTCCTTATTTTAACTAAATCTACTGACAAAAGATTTTCACTATGAAGACATTTGCACACTTAAACAGCTAAAATAATAATTTAAAAGGATGTATTTTTGTTTTTTATAAAGTATTAAATGGGCAAGTTAAGTAGCTCCATGTGGCTTTATGGAGTAAAGAACCTACTATGATCAAAACTGGCCAAGCTAAGCTAATCAGCTAGATTTTACCTTCATCTAACCTATAGGAGCTATTAGAGCGTGGCTGGAACACTGCAGAGAATTTCCTCCAGTTTGAAGGAAACGACCATAATGATATGAGTGCAGTTCACACCAAACACCCCTAGCAGACCGGCACTTCCTATTTCCACCTGCAACAACAGCTGTGTTAAGATATAATGGACACAGCAGCCATGCAATCAACAGCCTTGCAGGAATGTATTTGTTGGCCCTGCCAGTGCAGCATGCAGTGTTCGTATTAAAGTCCCAGAACATATAGAAGCTCAGACTTTAAATCATGGCGCTTCGTATCAGATTTGACCGCATCCATTTTCTGGTCAGCTCTGTGCCTCATAGTGTGTTGATCCCTCAGAGGGACTGTGGCGTTTCCTCCAACCATGACCAGCCTTTTTTACCGTTTCATTTCGTCAGAAATAAACTGATTTTATCTTTTAGTATGAGGTTTTCCTATAAAACGTTCTTTTAACCAATTCTAAACATGAAGGAATTAATAGAAAAATATGAAATAACTAAAAAAAAGCTAAAAGATTTTTGAAGAAACCACAAGCAGTGCATTCAAGGATCACATTTCATCTTCACTTAAGGAGCAACTACACATTCGGCAAAAGTAGAGGAATTATTTACATGGTTAACATTCATATGCAAAGATTACTGCTGCTCCTTTTGGAAAACAACATGACAGAAATCAGAAGAAGTAGCTTCACAGTTATTAGACAAACTGCTGAAAACGGACGTTTGGAAGGAAATCAGCTCTCTGTGTTTGGGGAACTGTTTATATATATTAGATAAGAGACAGAAAGAGAGACACCATTGGAATCTGCTCCTGAAGGACTACATGTTATTACATATAATTACTCTTTTTCCGTCCCGTAGAAAGTACCCCTGGCCCAGTACCTCAATCCCTATCTGCATCCATTAAATCTAACTATAAACTAGTTTCTGTTTTCTAGGTTTTTACAACAAAAAACTGTTAATTACAAATGTATTTACAACATAATTCAAATATTCTCAATGGCTGCTCTTTAAAAAAAGTTAGGACATTGTGTTACATGTAGTATAAAGGTATAAAAGGGTTGTCGGGAAAAAATAAAAATGTCAAATAGCTTAGGTTATAAAAGGGGCACAGACTAATTAAAGTACTTTTAAATGTATACCCCAGAAACTCACTAAAGTTGCATATCGAGCTTTCTTAAATGGTCCTTTTCAATAAGCAGGATTAACAAAATCAGACTATAATCCTCAACTCTGAATTAATCAAGCTTGAGGTCAGAAACTTGAGTTTTTGGTTCCACAAAGGCTGCTGGGAGTTTTTTTGATTAACTTTGACTTGAACACGTGCGTAAAAAGTATGAAAAGCCATTATATGTGGAGAACCCATTTAATGAGTGACCATGACAACAGGTGGAAATTAAAAAGTCTTGAATTTAACTTGTCTTATGCTGGAGGAACCCTGTATAACAAAATATCATTTGACAAATTTAATATTTTCCAATTAATTTTAACTTTTCTTCCTTTTTCTTTCACTCTTCTGTATTTATTTACTCCTGTTAAAGAAAAATGATTATTTTTAGTTTTTAATACAGTTAATCTTATGGCATGTGTAAAAGGTAT
>NW_015150644.1:119406-135477 GCF_000732505.1 Cyprinodon variegatus | reverse complement strand
ACGCAGCTCGCCGAGAGGACCTGGGATCCAAAAGGAAGAGAGAAAGCCAACCTTTTTCCAAAGTTAACTATTTTAGAACTATTTTCTTCCTTAACACTCCTAAATAATGTCCTTATATGCCTCCCAAAATGAACAGGGAAATAACAGCGGGCTTAGTTAGCAAAGAGGCAAAAAACATAAAAAATGATGGGTACAGAAGAAAATATTTTAGAAATGTTTTGCTTTAGCCTCGTAAAAACATCCTGGTCAGAACCCTAAACATTATCAATGGTCTTTTTTTGTACAGGCATGTAATGTGACAATGGAATTGATTCCCTTTATATCAAAGACTGACTAAAGAAATGTGCTTTCCTGCACACGTTGGGACGAACCCCGTCCAAACCCATCTTGGTTGTTTTGTTTGCTACTCATTACTGAACCAGCTTTATGGTAATACTTCCACTGATGAACCCAGCTGCCCATTTGAATAAGGTTTACAGAAAGCTCCATGCTTCTGCAAGAATTTTAATTTGTTTATTGGGTGGGGGGGGTCAAAGCTGAGGGCAGATTCTGCTGTGCGGGTGGGAGGGGGGTTATTCTGGCATAACACTGCACTGGAAACCACTATAAAAACTGTTTAAATGGAGCCTGAATGGGTGCAGAGTCAGTATATCCCAGGTAGCTCTATTGATCCGGATTCATCCACATCCTACGAATCTCTGCCGTTGTGATTTAATTCCTCGTCTGAGCTCCAGTTTTCCACCCATCTCTTCATCTGGAAATTCTTTTAAAAATGAATAAAGGATGAAAAGATACCGCCGCATGTCTCCCAACTAAACGCCTAACAATATCCACCGTTTCTAAAATAGATGTTCTGAAATCCAAAGCCTTAATCCCCCTCCTGAGCTGAACTTTCCCACCTTTTCTGCGGGATCTACAACGTCTGATTCCTACCCAAGTAATTCAACACGTCTTGCTTTAATTGCAGGGGCGTTATGCAAGCGTTCTTAACTTGGAGAGATTGACAGATTCTCTCCATCGTCTCTGTATGGTATAGTTAGAGCAGGAAGACAGCAGTGGAAGCTTTAAATAATGCAAATGACCATTTTGAGCATCTTGCTGGGAGCTGCATGGCTTTGCACTTCAGTTCAATGTCAGAGTGAGCGGGGAGGAAACTGTGTGTGAGAGAAGGCTTAAGCACCTCTGCCAAGGGCTTAAGTAGCAGTCTGAATTGCACCATTTATGCATAAGGTAGCTAAAAAAAAAAAAAGAAAGGCCTCAACGTCAACGCTCACTCTAGGATCCATCACAGATATTCTAATGGAGCTTCCCCTTGACGCCTGGTAATTCCCTCAGCAGTCTCTTGCCATCAGAACGGCGAGCTGCTGCAGAGGCGCACAGACACTATGACAACCCGCTCTGGCTCTACCTGCGCCGAAAAGTTAGCTTTTCATATGTAATGTCACCGTGACACTTCCGCTGTGCAAATAGCCACAAATCCACTTATCCAGTGTAATCAGAAGATGATATATTCCTGCCTGTGCCGCGGCCGCGCAGTACATTAGCATGCGGCTTATGATGAAAGTGAAGGGAAACAATGAGGAAACAAAAGAGGGGAGATGTACTGTAATGGTGGAGGAGCCACGCATGTGAGGAAGCAGGAGAAATGAATCACGTCAGGAGCAGGCCTGTGCAGCCGCCCCGAGAACAAATGGACTAAAGCCGGCCACAATTAATCACTATTTGCACGGATTTGACCATAATTCCTTTTTTTTTTTTCCTTAAACCGCTGACGACAACAAGTGGGAATTAATGAGTTGACAAGAGAAATTAAAAAGTCAGCCTAAACGGAGGAATAAAGATTTGGCAGGAGAGTAAAAGAGACGTCCTGTTAATACGAGCTGATGAAATATGAGATGTTTAGTGTTTTTGGTTTTTTTGGACGGCGGCGATGTCTCATAAAATTCACAACCCAGCGATCATACAGCATCAACGTTTCAGCTGAAGGCTTCACATAAAAAGTAACTGGCCTCATAAAGGCGGTGTCAAACACGGACAACCTCTCATAAAGAGCACTGATGAAATTCTCAGACAAAACTCTAACAGGCATCCGCACCTCAAAAAAAAAAAAAAAACGGAAATCCCGGCCCTTCCAGAGAGGAGCCGGGCTGCTCTGAGAGCGTTTTTTTTTTTTTTTTGCCTAGATTTTTATTTTTTTTTTTTTTTTCTTTTTGAAATTAAGTCTTTCCAAAGCAGGTTGCTGCATTCTAACCTCAGAAATATCCGGGGGGATGCGTGCATGATAGGGAATGTACTGAAAAAAAAAAAAGTTAACTGATTTTTATTTTTTTTTTTTTTCAGTTTTAGTATGTGAAAAAAGTAAGAATTCTGACTTTAATCTCAGAATTCTGACTTTAATCACAGAATTCTGACTTTAATCTCAGAATTGTGACTTTAATCTCAGAATTCTGACTTTTTTCTCAGATTTCTGACAGCTAACAAACATGTTAGCATCAAGCCGTAGCCATGTCTGTTTTAAAGACTAGCTCTCTTGTTTTAATGACCTTCTGCTCCTCCATTAATGAGGGGACCCCTCGGCCACGTAAAAAGTTGCCTAATTCCGTCATTTTCCACCAATGTGTCACTGGCCACCTCAAACAACTCACATCTTTGTCAGTGAAGCTGAGTGCTCCACATCTCTTCCTTCATGGTGCCCATCCACATTTAAAGTCACAATTCTGAGATTAAAGTCACAATTCTGAGATTAAAGTCACAATTCTGAGATTAAAGTCACAATTCTGAGATTAAAGTCAGAATTCTGGGATTAAAGTCAGAATTCTGAGATTAAAGTCAGAATTCTGAGAAAAAGTCACAATTCTGAGATTAAAGTCACAATTCTGAGATTAAAGTCACAATTCTGAGATTAAAGTCAGAATTCTGGGATTAAAGTCAGAATTCTGAGATTAAAGTCAGAATTCTGAAAAAAAGTCAGAATTTTGAGAAAAAAAGTCAGAATTCTGACTTTTTTCCCATACTAAATTGAATTCTGACTTTAATCTCAGAATTCTGACTTTTTCTCAGAATTCTGACTTTAATCCCAGAATTCTGACTTTAATCTCAGAATTGTGACTTTAATCTCAGAATTGTGACTTTTTTCCAGAATTCTGACTTTTTTCTCAGAATTCTGACTTTAATCGCAGGATTCTGACTTTTTCCCCATACTAAACTGAAATAAAATGTAAAAATCAGTTAACTTATTTTTATTTTTTTTATTTTTTTTCTTAGTGGCCCTAATCCTCTTCCGTAGGAATGCTTTGTTGGTGTAAAAAATTATTATTTTCACTTCGTTGTGTTGATAAAAAAAAACAAAACAATCCACTGGACTTTGTTTCCAAGTTTGAAGATGTTTCTCTTCCCAACCAGGAAGCTTTTTCCATTCAAAATGTCAGACATAGCACTGAGTTTGAGGCTTTATACAGCAGCCGAAAAACAAAAACTTGTTTTTGTTTAGAAAACATGCAAATTGAAACGGATGAACGGGTCCCCCCCTTTGGAATGGGGGTCATTTAGCTTCTTTGTTAGCCTGCAATGCTCCATACCTGTTGAAGAATAATGACTAATGATCCAATAAAAAAAAATTTAAACTTTTCCGTCTGATACTTATTTGTCTGACATAATAGAATAGAAAATCCCTTGATTGTCTCACAATGGTGTCACAAAAATGGGGACCTTAAATGTACAAGAATAACATACTAGAGAAGAGTTAAAAGATAAAAAATAATAGTCTGTAAAATATAAATGCTTTCAATCAGATCAAAGAATGAAATGAAATCCTTTTTGATTATTTAAAGGAAAAATGTTAGAGAATCCAATTAGGCCATATTTGGATTAGGATTAAACTGGCAGTGCCACTTTTTAAAGTTGCGTGATCACGTAATGTCCACATATAAAAAAAAAGACCCAAAACTGTTTAATTCTGATAAAATAAGGTTATTTAAGCCAAGCGTCTGTCCTGAAAGAGGTTAGATAATGAAGGGTTCTCACCAGGATGTTTTTATGGGCGCTAAAGCTAAACTTTCTCTTTGCTAATTAAATGGAATTCCAGGACCGAATGAGTAGAACAAAACACAGCGCCATCTGCTGGCAGGAGGTAGAACTAGCAAATAGCAAATAGATGGTATCTAATAAATAGAGCCTCACTGTAGTGAACACTACTGTTCGAATGTTATTCCTCTTAGAATCAAATATATTTTAAAATTTTTCACTGGATGTTGGACATAGCTTTATGATTTCCATATTTTGCTGAGACGTGCTAACAGGCTTAGCCGCAGTAGGCTACTTCCCCATTTATACCTGGTGTTCTGTCAGATGAGCATACCTGTAGTCCATACCAGTTTATCCCTTTAGTTTTGTTTTGAAAAATACACTTTAAACTACCTCATCGGGCGTGTATCCCTTTAAATACCCTGTAAAAGTGCGGAAAGCCTGAGTTCCTTTAAATCAAGACTAAAAACACATTTGTTTAGGATTGCCTTTGACTGTTCTAGTTAAACAGTTCAACTAAAACCTCATTAGTTCAACTTTATTTACTTTAGTCCAACTGTTTTTAATATTCTTTTTTGTTTCTGCATTTTTTTATTTTATTTTCCTACTTTCTTTGATTCTGTTTTATTTTCCTATATTTTAATCATGTAAGGCACTTTGCATTGTCTTTGTACTGAATTGTGCTATACAAATAAAATTGCCTTGCCTTGCCTTGCCTGGTCATGTACAAAAAAAAAAACATTTAATTACTTAAGTTTTGGTGTTTTTTGTAGCGTATGTCGACCTGGCCTTAAATTGTTTTTTTGTTTTTTTTGTACATGACCAAAGGGATACACGCCCGTCAAGGTTAATTAAAGTCTATTTTTCATACAAATTTAAAGTGAAAAACACAAATCTGACTTGAAATATTGACAATAGGTATTCTGGTCTGATAGGGTATGCTGATCTGAAAGAACCCCGGTGCACATGTGCAGTATCTTTCCTCCTTAAAGGACTTTATTTGCTGAAACACTGAGCCAAACCAAAGTATAAAATAAAGAAAAAACAAGTAACAAGCCAGCAGGATGTGGTATTCTGAGCTGGCATAAAAAGATTTTTAAATAATCTGAGGATGCACCTTTAAGAGAAGCCTTCATTTTAACAGACGAGGAGTCTTTACCACCACTGAGGAGGAACTTTTACCGCCTTATCAGACAATCTGGAGGCTTTAAAGCACAAACTATTTTGACCAATTAACATTTTAAAAACATTTGATAATTTCACACATAGGTTTGCTTTAAATCATTTGTTAACCATTTTCTGCTCCTTACATGTCTGATTGTTTTAGGTCACTGGTCTCAAACTCTAATCCTCCAGGGTCAACGTTCTGCTGTTGAAGTTATTATGATTTCTGTTGTTTTTATCATTTTATTCATTTATATGTTTTATTTTGCTCTCAATCATTTGTTTTTCTCAGTGGAAATAGTGTATTCAGGTCATAAGACGGTCAAATGTTTTTCATTTGAGAAACACAGAAGATAAAGGTTCATGACACCCGACACCTTTTTTAAAAGCGTATACTGAAACCAGACGAGTTCCCTATCTTAAAAGTTCATGCTATGTCTAAGAGATTGCGTAATGGAACACCTGCTGCTGTAATGTGTTGGCTGCTCAATAAAAAGGCCTGCAAGTGTCGAGCCAAGCGAAGATGCAGAGAGTGATTTTTCACCTCTGCCTATCTTCCCTTTGCAAAGCACGGTCAGGAAAAATCTTACACCGTCTTTGTCTCATTGTTTATAGGTCAAAGTTGGGGAAACTTAATCCTAACACTGCAACTTCTAAAAGGAGATCATCTTGGAGCCAAAGACAACAGCAGCTTAATGACTGAGGAAGGTTTTCTGCCCAGTCTAAACTTTGAAGAGGAATCCTCTCCATTATAAATCCCAGTACAGAGGTTAGTGATTAAAAGGGCCTCGGTTTTGCTGAATTTTTAAGAACTACACCATTTAGAAATGTAATATTTATGTTTTTTGTTTTTAAACACCATTTCCAACCTGTGAATTTGTGTGACAGCATAAATCCTCACAGTGAAGCTTGGAGGACGGTGTTGAACTTCGCCTGAACCCTCCAGTCAGCAGCAGAGATAGTTTCCGTCGCTGCTGCAGGTACATCTGAAGGTGTTCCATGTTTGAATGAAAGGACGCCGCCGCTGTGATGGATTAATCAGACGAATTAAACCAAATCAGGGTGGAAACAGCTTCAGATCGTATCTGCAGAAGGCATCGTGACTCTGCCGAATCTCAGCATTAATTAGGGTTAATGATGGCGTTTCGCGCCGCATTCGGCCGGCTCTGAGTGGGTTTGCGGCGTGAGGATCGTTTCTGCAGAAATATAATGTTTAAATTTAGTTCTACATAAATGTGCTGCTCTAGTAAAAGCTTCCTCGCCGTCGAGGCGTTAACTCGCAGCTGAAGGTGGGTGAACAATCTGTTACTGTGTATTAATGAAGTAAAGTGACCCTGAAGAGAAGCGTGGAGCTATTTTATTAAACAGACTCTCCTGAGCCTAATAAAGCATCGGCCTGTCTTCTTCTGAGGCTGATTAGAAGGTTTGGTACACAGCCACGTCCTTTCAACGCACCGTTTCATTTGTGACTCGCCGCTGATTAGTTGGACGTAATTGGATTTCTTCTGTTTCTTTTTTTTTTTTTTTCCCACTGTTCTCGTCTCTTTTCTCTTTTTGTTTTGGCCTTTTTAAAGTCAGCCTGAGAGCGGCGTGTGATAAACGGCTGCGAAGATGAAGGACCTTGAACTTTAACTTGAACTTTGTCGGCCGCTCCGTCTTTTCCAGTGCCTCCTCCTCTCGCACTTTCGCTCCATCTTGCTCAGCCCTCATTTAGCCGGCCCCGAGCTGCAGAGCTCAAACAATCCATTACGCTCGGCGGGGATGTTGAAGGAGTTTCATGCAAATAAGTGTGAAATTACGCCGTAATCAGGGATGTAAATCACAGCGGTTCTCAATCTGGGCAGCATTGTCTCAGCCAGCGGTGCGTGGGGGCGACCGGCCGAGGTGTACGGAAAGGCCACGGGGTTGGGGGAGGGCTGATGATAAATAAAGTGTTTGACTAGAAGGAGGTAATGAGGGAAAAAAATCGTCATTGAGAGCTGAGCTTTTTTCTGTTGGACTCAAATTTTGACACGATGATACAAATTTTTCAGCAGCATCGGCAGTCTCTGAGGCTTCCCGCCTTTTCTTTGATGGGGGGGGGGTTGGAGAGAGGAACAAGTAGGTCTGAGCTTTGTTCGCCACGCAGCAGAAAATTACGCAACCAGCTTTCAAGTAAGGGTGGCAGAGAAGGAAGAAACTATGAGGGAAATTAGGCCAGAAGAAAAAAAAAAGGATCAGAGTCGATGCTTGAAAATATTTCTAAAACTCAGAGCTCCGACTGCAACAATAAAAAACATCCACAAACCAATTATTCTTAATTCCTGTTCTTAAGCAGAGCTGTAAAAAAAAAAATAAATAAAAAAATCCCAGAGGGTAAGACACAGCAGCGACATCTGTTTGGGTTCAGCCGTAAATAAACAGGAACGCCACAAGGCGTTGCATCAACAGGAACCGACTGCTGTCAAGGTTCCGCAGTCCGGACCAAGTTTTAGAAAGACGGCTCATTTCGTTATTTTATCTGTTTACAAAAAAATTAATTACATAAAAAAAAAGGATTATTCTTGAAAACAAATTAAGGAATTTTAATTAACTTTCAACTGAGACGGATTTCTTGAGACCAAAGTTAGTTTTTCATTTCCTTGATCAACAAGCTGTTTTTTTTTCTCCAGATGAAAAGAAAATCATCTTCTGTAAAACTGGAAACATCTTTATATCTGCTAAGTGGAAGAAAAACAGGTTAAAGGTTTTAACAACTCAGATGTGACCAGATTATTAACCTCTTTGTCTAAATATGATAAAACTCTATTTTTATATCAGTCATGTAACATCGCTGGATACGAATGAACGAACAGAGTAAAGCCTCTCTTTCAGAGGCAGAGACCAGTATCCAAACCACCCCCATTCCTAACGGACGGTTTAATTTGCATGTTTTCTAAGCTTTGTTTATGGTCCACTCTTTAAAGCCTCGAACGCAACACTATTTTTGATATTTTGAATTGAAAAATCTTCCTGGATGGGAAGAGAAACGTCTTCAAACTTAGAAAAAAAATAGTCCAGTGGATTATTTTTTTAACTTGTTTTGTAATCAGAGTACAGAAAAAAAGAACATGAACCTTATTTAGCTTTAAATCCAGGCAATGCAGTTCACCCTCCCAGTTTATATAAATAAAACCAACTCAGAAATAGTTTATTTAAAGTGTGAGGATGCAATGATGCCCTGGACTCGATCTGTCGAATGAGGACAAAAGGTGAATGCAAGCCCCTAGTGGAATCCTGAGGAACTACAGCAACAGATTAACTTTCCTTATAAGGAATAATTCAAGTTTAAGTGGGTAGCACTGCTGCCTCGCAGCAAGAAGGTTCTAGGGTTCGATTCCCGGTGCAGGGTCTTTCTGCATGGAGGTTGCATGTTCTCCCTGAGCATGCGTGGGTTCTCTCCGGGTACTCCAGCTTCCTCCCACAATCCAAAATCATGACTGTTAGGTTAATTGGCTTCTCTAAATTCCCCTTAGGTGTGAGTGTTTGTCCTGTGTGTCTCTGTGTTGCCCTGCGATGGACTGGAGACCTGTCCAGGGTGGACCCCGCCTCTCGCCCATTGACAGCTGGAGATAGACACCAGCACCCCTCGTGACCCCAATTGGGACAAGCGTGTCATATAATGGATGGATCAATTTTTCAGAAAACATGTCAGCAACCGTGCAAAACCAAAATATTCGAGAACATTTTAAATATCCTCCATTTTTAAATGTATTCTTATCAACATCAAAATGCCATCACCAAACTAAGCATTGCAACTTTTAACAATAAAACCCCTATTTGATCAAACACCAAACAAAGATGTTTGACTTCTGTATAAAGAGGATCTGTAAATGAAGGTAGATTTGAAATTTCTAACACTTCCAGTTTCTTGCCAGGGTTAAGGACGTCGCTCACTCCTGCTTTATTTTCCAAACTTCAACAAATGTTCTGTCCCTTCATTAAAGTGAATTTTTTAAATGAGCCTGAAAGCAAACAAAAAGAAAAAATGGCAGGTAAAAGATGAAAATAATGCTTTGCATTAGGGATGCACGATATAATCGGCCCCCTATCGGTATCGGCCTTAAAACTGAATACCGGACATCGGCCATCCCACCGATATTTAACCTGATATTTGATCAGCTTCTAAAGTCTAATAAAAAACAAAAATACTACTTCTTCTTCTTCCTCAAAAACTTCTTTTTTACAGACTTAAAAACTTCTAAAGACGAGGGAAAAAATATTGATACATTAAAATGTCACAATATCTTCATATGCTGATATATTGCCATTTAAAAACACCATATCAATCTCTTTTACTAATGAAATATTGCTATATGTCATCGTTATGCTACGAAATCCCCCGAAAATTCACGAAATGTTGCCATATTTTTATATGTTGATATATTGACGCGGTATCGATCTATTTTACTAACAAAATCTCACAAGAATTTGCAAAATATCACGAGAGTTTGTAACAGAACGATGAAATTTCACCAGATTTTGAAAGTAAAATAGATCGATACCGCGTTTTTAAAAATCTATTTGATATCAGCATATGAAAATATATCTGAGTTTATAATTTTTCAAAGTGTCAGAAATGGATAACAAAACTGCTATTTTTAACGACTACTTATTTTTGTCCAGCTTTAAGATCAGTATCGGTATCGGTTATCGGCTACATGAGTTTTAAAATATCGGCATATCGGATATCGGCCAAAATCCCAATATCGTGCATCCCTACTTTGCATCTCAAATGTTTGAGAAAGTTTGGATCTTTTATGAGTTTTTTTTTTTTTTTTTCAAAGGACAAACTGCACCAAAATATTTAAATATGTTCCTGCATCAGTTCAATTCAGTTTATTTATATAGCGCCAAACACATGTCATCTCAAGGCACTTTACAGTTCAACCAGATCATCCAGTAAAATTGATTCAAAGTTTTCTATCTAAGGAAAACCAGCTGATTGCATCGACTCATTGACTCTTCAGCAATCCCTCACACTAAGCATGCTTGTAGCGACAGTGGAGAGGAAAAACTCCCTTTGAACAGGAAGAAACCTCCAGCAGAACCAGGCTCAGTGTGAGCGGCCATCTGCTGAGGCCGACTCAGCTTCCTGAACCAGTTAATCCAATATAAACCTTAAACTGATAACAGGCCGCCTGAAATCCCTCTGGGTCACGCTGATGGCCCCTGGACCACACTTTGGAGAACTCAGCCTTAAATTAATGGTATTGTGAGATTTGTTAATGTTTAAAGTTTCCTCCAAATTTAAAGTTGCATTAATTTTAAGTTCTTTATACATTCATGAAATATAGTTTCACTTCAAAAATGACAAATTTATGCAAAAATTACAAAAATCACTGTTTATTT
This sequence comes from Cyprinodon variegatus, assembly GCF_000732505.1. Lineage (NCBI taxonomy): Eukaryota > Metazoa > Chordata > Actinopteri > Cyprinodontiformes > Cyprinodontidae > Cyprinodon > Cyprinodon variegatus. The sequence continues at coordinate 124,920 of NW_015150644.1, read as the reverse complement.
TCTTATCAATATAGTTATCAAACAGTAATAGTAGCAGCAAAGCTCAATTACTATGTTTTAATGGGACAAGTTCATCACATTTTATGACCATTATTTATTAATATTGTTATTATTCTCATGTCTCGTTTTTTTCCTTTTGCATGTTTTTCCATCACCTGTTTCTCAACCACTTGGCAGCTTTTACACCAAGTGCCAAACACAGCGGAGTCACATGGAAGTATCCCGAGCCACCAGAAGAACACAGAGTCCTGGAGCAGATGGCGCGGCTGATCTCGACACCTCAGAGTCCGTCTGGGATCAACACGAAGACACAGAAGCCACTGCAGCAGTTCAAACACTCTTCTCTGAGGTTATCGATACGCTCGCTCTCCTCTTAATGCCAAGAAATTGGTTGGAAATCCTTAGAAAAACAGACAAACGGCAGCCGCGGTCTGAAAACACCTCAGCTGCTTCAGGATGAACTGAAACAGACACTCTTCCAGGTGGAGCTTGGCGACGTATTACCCGACGCCCGTGTGGTGGGAGAGCTCGTATATACGGCGTGTGTCAGCATATGCATGTCGACAAGCCGGGGAGGCGCGAGTAAGCAAAGCGCGACAGGAGCAGCGAGACGAGGGATCAGGATTTTTGGCTCAAATACAATCTGTGGAGGAGTCACTCAATGAGCTGACAGCCGTCAGTGAATCCTGGTGGGGGAGAGGGCTGAGCCGCCGCGGTCAGACACACACAGACACACAGACCGGGGAAGCTCAAACAGACAGATGGGCTAATTCGTGACTTACTGTGTGTTATGAAACATTATCTCTGTGTCAGTGAAATCAAAATAACATTTTCAGCATAAACGGGCGAGAGCTTGTAAGCTGCCAACGGAGCTCCACATGGCTGTGATGGATGCATATGGAGCGTGATGCATGGCCTCGGAGAGAGAAAAAAAACACAAATAAACACCGTTTACGGTGTCATATGAGGTGAAACGCCGTATACGTCCTCCAGCTGCACCCCCCCTACCTGCCAAATTAGGCCATCGAATCAATTTCAAGGGTCTGGAGGAAAATGAAGGCTATTATAGGCATTGGATTTTACTTGCTTTCTATTCAAAATTAAAGGCTATTGACAGATGGCTTTGTTTTTGTTCCCTCCAAAGCACTCCACCACTGAGTGTGCATAGGTGGCTGCATTTTAATGGCCTGCCCCTTTAATGGCTGGCTACAGAGCCACTTTATAATCCCCCCCCTCCTTCGCTGGGGATTTGTGTATGCAGGGAGTGTATTGTAGCTAACTGAACCTGGCTCACCGCTCTCCGCGGATGTTTTGTTGTCAAATAATGGGAGAGTGATGGGGTCCTACCCCGCTGTGAGCCACCGCGAAGATTAGACAGATCTTCACACTGGACGATTGGTGAAATTTATCACTGTCACAGGGTGCCAATCCACCGCCCCCCCCCAAACCGGGCGGCCTGTGATGGTTTCTCATTTGGGAACCTGCAAACCAGTTGTCATGTGTGCTTTCCACTCCGATAGTGATAGCTTTAAGCAGCGCCTCAAAAAAATCACCCTCTGCTTCACGCTCCCTGCACAAAATGCTCATCGCGCTCCGTCTGGCGTGCATGGGAAATATTTCAACGTTCAGGAGTGGGGAAGTGGGGGGGTTATGACATCACACGGCGACAGTTGAATTTCTTTCTCAAATCGACATGAAGTGCACCATTCTGCTGCCGATTATTATGCACAGTGTGTGTCGTACAGAAAAATACAAGCTTTACATCTGGATCCCTGGTTCTGAGCCAAATGGTGTCCAGGAATGAGAGTGTGTGTGAGGAGAGAAATAAAGAGAAAGAAAGCTGTGTGCAGCTGTGTGTTATTATGCATATGTGTGCAGGAGAAGCATCAAGGAAGGAGGATTTTTTTTCCCATCCTTCGGTTAAGAAGCTACATTTGGCAGCCAGCAGATTCTGATCCCTTTCGAAGCGCTGTTGGAATTAGCATGCAAGGGAACAGGGTTGGTGGGGGGGTGGGGGCGCTGAAAGGTTCTCTGGCCCTTAACTCAATCTCTGCCTTTCCTCCTCCTCCGCAGGTAAGAGTAATGGATTGTAGACGGCTCTGGCTTCACTCCTGTCATGTCACGCCTTGCTAGGAGAGGCAGCTAGCCAGGGAGGCCAGGCGTGAGCGGGTTGGGGGGGGGTTGCAGGTTATTTAGCCCCCATTCCTCCACGGTCACACTCTCTAACTCTAAGGCCGTCCGTCCGAGCACACCGGGCCTAAAGCGGGGCAGCGACGTCTGCCTCCACGTCCTGTTAACAGAGAGCCGGCGCGGTCCGGCACGCCTGAAGGCCGGAGGATTATGATAAGAATAAAAAACTCATTACAGCAGCAGCGAACAGGCGGAGCGAGGGCAAATAAAGACATGAGAATTATCATAAACAATGAGAGCAGAAACAAGCAAAGCTTTGGCTCAGATATTGGCTGCAGAGGAAGGATTTCCCCTTTTTTTTATTTAATTTCTGATGCAAAAATGACAGGATCTCAAGACTTTCTACCACCAAACCTCACAGTTAGGGAATGAACATCTCTACTTTGATTTGTTTTTTTGTTTTCTGGATCAAGACATATATATATCAAGTCATAAAATTGCCAAAAGTAGCTCTTAAGGAAACAGTAGTGATACAAAATAACTTAGTGTTTTTATCTTATTTTGTGTCTTTTTTATTATTATTTTAATTGCTGCTGTTGGATTGAACTTTCTCGTTCCAAGATGAACAAAAAGGAATAGACTATCAAGCATGGTGGTGGAGGGTTGGTGATTAGGGCTTGTTTTGCAGCTAAAGGACCCAATTTTCGGCAAAAACTTCAGAGAGCTAAAATAACGGTTTTTGAACATTGATAAACTAAAGGAATTTTCGGAAGGGGGGTTGAACTGATCAGGTGAGAGAATTTAAGGTAAAGTCAAGTCATATTCAGAATTCAAACTTCTGAAGTACTTTAAATTAGGGATGCAAATAATAATCGATCCAATGCATCGATACGTCCGCAAGATAATCGATTTTTTTCCCCCTCCGGTCTATTTTTATCCATTTGCTCCTGGGCGTAATTCTCCCTCCCGTGCTGCGGTGGCGCTAAAACTATTTTGCCCTCCTACCTCGCTTCCTGGTTATACTCTTACAGCAGTGTGTTGCAGTGAGCTTGACACAGACATTTTTGATTTATGCTCAATATTGAAGCGTGGTCTGTGCTACACGCTGTGGGTCTAGATACGGCCGAGGCGGCGAGGAAGTGGGGGCGAGTTTAGTCCGACGACGGAGGGACATGAGGGCCAAAAAGAGCGGAGATCCAGGTGGAAAAAGGGTCCCAGCGTTCTCGCGCACCTCGCTCTTCTAGCGGGTCAAACTTCACGAGTTGTTTTCCGCAATTTTGGTCATAAAAACAAAACAAGCCGGCCTCCTGTCTGTGGTCAGCTACAATTTGGGAGAGGAGCAGCGGAGCGTCTGTGGAGGGGGCGGAGTCTGGAGCCGAGGTATTGCTTTGCACTCATTGCACTGATTTTGTGCAGTATGTTTTGATGCGAGGCCTTTCAGAATCTATAACGCAGGGGAATTATTATTTTTCAGTTAATGAGGTTTTAATAGGAATAGGTGGAGTACAACTTTTCTATTTCTGTTATTTGCTGTTGTTTCTCCAAAAAAAATGCATAAATATATTACAGCTTTCATTGATTATTTCAAATTTGAAACATTGTCTAGCCTGTAAGGTGTAAAAAAAAAAAAAAAATGAAGAAATTAATCGAATCGTATCGTGGTGTATTCTTGAGTATCGAAAATAATCGAATCGTTGGGTCAGGAAATCGATACTGAATAGAATCGCCATGATGGATGTGATTTACACCCCTACTTTAAATATAAAATTATTCCATCCTGTTCAATAAATGATCAGTGTTTTTAATTCAGAGTAATTTTCATGTGAATGTGCTTTACTGGAGGCATCCATGTTTGTCAAAGAACACTACTGCCACCTACTGGTTAGTGACGTCACGGTGCGGTATCGGCTGTTGATCAAGTCCCAGTGCTGTATCTGGTGTTTGTCACAACGCGCTATTATCCAAGTCATCTTGAAAACATTCTTCTTCCAAATGTTGGCTACATATTACGGGTTTTTTCTCTGGCCAGAAGTTCGATGGCAAATCCTCCCTCTTCAAGTTGGCGATCCAACGACCAACCCGTCCGTGGAGGATCAGGAATCAGAAAGGTGGAATAACTCTTTTTTTCACTTTTACCCGATGTATTCCAGCATCCAAATATTAGTTTCACTATTTCTCTGGTGAATTTCAATGGTGAAGTCCTCTGGAAATCTTCAATAATTGTTGTTGATTGCAGATGTGTCTAGTAGTTCCCATTGATTTAGCTTGTAAAGCGGGGAGAATGGCGCTAGGCTTACCGCACCGTGACGTCACTGCTGGGAGATGGCAGGAGGGAGGGGCTACTGTATAACGTACAAGTTTTAATAAATAATGATCCATTGATTATTCCTTCCTGGCTGCACTTTTCCTTTAAAGATTTTTCAACAAGAAGCAGGATAACGGCCCATTCTCATTTGTTTGGAAAATAATGTCCATTTTTTGATTTTGTAAGATGAAAAACGCACAATTTCAGTAGTGTCAGAAATAATGTAGCGTATTTAAACACAGGCAGCTGATAAATGTTTACAGCCGTCACCATTGGAGAACTGAACTTGCCTTATATCATTTATATCAGTCTTCTGCTCTAAACGCCTGATAGCTAAAGATTGTTCATGTAAAGCTTGCCTTGTTGTCGTTCCTCTCTGCTCAGTGATTTATGGATCAACCTAATCTGACAGCTTTTCTTTGCACGGTGGAAAAGGCCTCTGACTTAGAAACACTGGTAGCTGTTCAACCTGCCACCAAGTGAGCAAAGAAGAAGCTTTCCAGAGAACAGATAGAGAAAGAAAGAAGAAAGAAAAGAAAAATGACCATATTTATGGATTTAAAGTTAATTATCTCTTTTACTTAACAGTCCACTATCAGTTATTTAAAGTCAGATACAATGAAAAAAGGGCTAAAAAGAATAGTAACATAAAAAGTTCAATCACTGAAATAATTAAAAGTTGGTTAAACTAAATAAATTTATAATATATAGTTTTCTAAACCAGTTGGATCTCTTTAATGGGACCATAAATTACTTTTCCCATGAAAACAAAAAAGAAGGTTTGCAGCTCGCTGCACGTTTTCCATACAGTACAGACATCCCAAGTTCCAAAAACTCATTTCAGGGAGATGCATATAAGTAGGTCCTTTGGAACTACTTCATTCTTTTTCTTTACAAATTCTGTTTTACTAATTATTCAAATACAATAAGGTGATCGCTTCAGTGGTACTGAGATAGGATCCCGGTTTTCATCTGCTAAATGTTTTTTTCCACAACAAATAAAAAAAAAAATTGTCTAATTTTTTAAGATGAATTTAAAAGTTTTTCGGGAGTGACTTAAATTAAGTCAAAAATATCAG
>NW_015150644.1:114457-115135 GCF_000732505.1 Cyprinodon variegatus | reverse complement strand
AGCATTTTTCCTTCTACGTCCAGCATTGTGTGTTTAAGTGAATTTAGCTTTAAGCTGCTTGCTAATGTTAATAGCCACTGTCACTACCCGGTCCGTCCCGGAAGAACGATCCGTCCTGCACATGCTCGAACAGAATAACTTCCGGGTAGGCGGTAATTCATTTTTCTTACTTTTTTTATTCTTTTGTCTTTTTCAGGCAGGGTGGGGGGGGCTTTATTTTGAATCTTTTTGTATTTGCGTAAATATTGCATATTATAAAGACAAAAAAAAGGAAATACACTTAAATAGCCTTTCGAACGTTACTGCGATGATGTCGCACAATACGAGTGAGAGAATGTAGAATGTATCTTCCAGAAAAGTCTTCCAATATTTTCTATACAATGAGGTTTAGCTTTCTTTAATGTTTTAAGTATATAAATAAGTATTTTCAGTACCGTTATTATGTAGTTTTTCAGTGATCCAGATCTTATTATTGTGTTCACGTATGTGTAGGACGGATTGTGCTTCAGAGACGGATCGGGTAGTGACAGCCACAACGAGGAAGAAAACGGTACCCTGTTCGGATGCTAGTGTGGGACTTCTTAGGGTCTTTTACTCAGTCTGCACTAGGGATGGAGCGGTTTATGAAAACCGTCCGAACCGTTCGGTTCGACTGTCTCGGTTCGGTTCGCGTGTGTT
>NW_015150644.1:110050-114083 GCF_000732505.1 Cyprinodon variegatus | reverse complement strand
AGCTGACTTTATTTGCACGTTGTATAAATAAAATTGCCCGTATCAGTATTTATTACATGTTTGCAGAATTCTGGCTTCATAGTTTTAGGAACTCGGTTGGTTTTCTTTTCCAGCAGTAGCAGTTTTTTTTTTGTTGGAGTTTAAAACTTGGGTTATTCTTTTTTTCCCCCCAGATTTTCTAGCTAACTTCTCCAGGACTTCCAGGTTACTATCCTTAGAAAAAAAACATCCCACCCCCCTAGAACGTACAGGGTGTTCTGCTAGGACTTTGACTGTATTGTTCTGGAACTCACATGGTACCTTCTGAACTCTGAAGATGATTTGCAGAAGTTTAAAAGGTTAACAGTTCAAAAATATTGCCTTACAATTTCCCTACATGTAAAGTGAGTTTCCTCTGTTTACTTTAGTTTCCTCTGCAGGATCCATTAGTTCATGATGGAGAGATTGGGGCCTGATGTGCAAAACATTTTTCATTAAATTATGTTGAAGATTCTTTATTTAAAGTAGATTGTAGTTTATTTTACTGTGACATGTCACTCACCATGGTTGACTTTTTTTATATTTAACCGCTGAAAACGTTAGTTGGGGTGTGGTCTGTGACCCAACATACCAAGATAAAAGTACCCTTAAGGTGGAATCAAAACCTTAGAATAGAAACGTGTAAGTAAAAAAATAAAGTATAATAAACCGGGATACAAGACATCCCTCATTCACACTTCTTCCATCTTAATGCATCACTATACCTAAACATCTTTAGGTTTTGTAAGGTACCTCTTAAGATTCCAGAAAGTACCCCCCTATCATTAGATTATTGCTCCTCTTCTTTTTCCTTAATGTATTAAAATGTGTGCTTGTAAAAAATGAATTTTCCAGCTGTTTAGTAGCCAGCGTTTGATAGAAATATCGATCTCTGCACCAGTTTCTGCACGGCTCTGTTAGGACATCCTTAGGCATCTCTTCTCCCTTCTACAGAGATTATGGCAGCGTAATCTGCCCACACTCTCAGGTGAACTACAACAATCTTAGGGTTTGTAAAAAGCTTTGCACATTGGAAGGCAGGTGCAAGGGGAGAAGCTGATGAGCAATCGGTGAGAGCCAGCATGGAACTGACAGCTGTCTGAGGAAGGCTAAGCCACTTAATGAATGTTATCCATCATCAAATCAGATCTCTGAAATAAATAAACAGATGAGCGGCATGAAGCGCACCAGCAGTTTCTCCCTCACCTTGCAGAAAGACACGGTTCGGAGCTGCTCTGAACTGAGGGGGAAGCGTTGAACCTCTCCAAAACAACCCAATACTGGATCTGAGGAGGAGAACAGACAGCAAAGGCCTAAAGTTTGCAGAACACATGCTGCAACAGAGACTCTGTGTTGTTTACAGCGGATCAGTTGTCAAATGCTGCTAATTGGACTGACAGTTATAATTAAAACACGAGTCTTGTGTTGTTTTGGACAGTTTTTCGCCACGGTCCTTTTTCCAACGACATAATTAATGTCTTACATTGTTGCTGCTGGGATGTGTGCAAAGAATTGTGCTTGAATAATAAATAATCTCTCAGTTTAACACTTGGCAAAGAACACGAGGCCGTGTGCCTACATGAATGAAACTAAATATATTTCGCAGGTAAGACAGGACTGACAGGTGGAAATAGCCTGTATATGTTTTTTTTTTTCTACCATGCTGCGTTCCTTATAGCCTTTTCTGAGCATCAAGAGAGGAATGTCAGAGTGGATCTGTCACGGCGGGGCGCTTCGGATAGTTTCTGACAACCTCTGCATGCACACAATACTCAAGTTCAAATGCATTCTTGACGGTGGCATTTAAGAGGCGTGGCTCAGCTATGAAATGTGACTAAAATTGACATATAATGTTCCCTTTGTTCACCGACTGTAACTGCTGGGAGCTGTTCCACTTTCACATGAATCCAACAAACATTCAGTCACTCAAAATTGTATTTATACGCCGCTTCTTTATAGGAAAGATAACAAAAAAGCCCAACACACAATCAGATTGGTTCCCAGACGTGTGCAGAAAGAGGCTAACGTACGTCAACGCAATGAAAAGCCAACACGACGCAGCACACCGACACGACCGAGACAAGGTAACACTCACAGCTAAATCCCAACAGATGAACCAGCAGGAGCAGACCTAAAAAAAAAACAGCCTCAGACTGAATCGTTGAAAAAATGTAATATAAAGAAATATATCAGCAATTAAAGATTAAATAAAATGGTTTGTAGTGCAGGAAAGACAACTTTCTTAAAAGTCAAACTTAAAAGGTAAAATTAAGTTTTTAAATGTGTTGGACGACTGAATAAATATGAGTATATCATAGAAATGATCAGAAGCAATGTGTGCTTCAGGTTTCTTAACAGATCCAACAGCTTAAATCCCAAAGATAAGGGATTACAAAAAAAAGTCTTTCCCAGATTTTTACTAAACTCAAAACAAAGTGCATCCAAAAACGATAATTTATGCTTTTACAAAGAAAAGCAAAAAGACTTTTGAAACAGTTCTGATGTTTAAGATGTTTATTCAGCTTACCATGAAAGAATCTTTTGATTTTATTCTGATAAATTGGGTGTATCACTAATTTATGTTAATAAATTATTTAGGAACTGTGTTTGGAGCGTGGTATATTTATTAGTTTGAAAATAAAAAAAATTATTGGCAGCCCTGGCAAAACTCAAGATGTAAAATTCATACATATTTAAAGAAAACATTTTGTTACAGCTTAAACAGTGTGGAAAAACTTTAAAATGTTCAAAACAATAAACTGAGCACGTAAACAACACAATACAAGTTCAGTCAAACTTGATCAAACTTCTGTGAAATCAAACTGTCCACTTAGGAAGCAACACTGATTGACAATCAGGTTGACATGCTATTGTGCAATTGGAATAAACAAGTGGAAATTATTGGCAATTATCAAGACAGTCAATTAAGGAGTGGATCAGCAGGTGGGGACCACAGACCACTTATCAGTTCCGATGCTTTCTGGCGGATATTTTGGTCAACTTTAAATGTTGGTGGTGCTTTCCAACTCGTGGTTCCTGTAGGAGTGAAACAACCCATCAACATGACTGCTACATCCACTTTGGGCAAGGAGGAACAGAGCCCTGAAAAATGACCTCCAGCAGGCCACACATGTGCATGTGTCTGCACAAAGGGTTAGAAACAGACTCCATGAGGATGGTACAAGGACCTGATGTCCACTGATGGGGGTTGTGATCACAGCCCAACACCATGCAGGATGCTTGGCATTTGCCAGAGAACAACAGGATTGGCAAATTCTCCACTAGCACCCTGTGCTCTTCACAGATGAAGGTTCACATTAAGCACATGTGAAAGAGTCTTGAGACATTGTGGAGAACGATCTGCTGCCTGCAACATCCTTTAGCATGAAGCTCTATTTCCTCATGCCAGCTGCAGCCAATGGTCTGTCTTACTTTTTGTTGATTAGCTTGGTTTATGTCACATGACCGGTCCTCATCTTTAGTAAAACAAAAACATCAAATAATTTACTTTAATTAACCTAGGCACAAACCAAACATTTATCAAAATGCTCAGCAAAATCAAAATAACCGATTAACACAAGGCAGCTGCGACCGCTTCTGATAGCAAACTTTGTCTGTTTTAAAAGTGCTGCGCTCTACTTCTCATCTATACGTTAACAGCTGCCAACCAGCCAGCTAACAGCTGTTTCTGAGTGCAGCGTGCTCACACGCCCTTTCTACCGTAGTAACAGTCTACATGCAACTTTTACCCCTTCAGACATAAAATGGTAAAATTCGGGACATTTCCTGGGACAGCTTTATCTGGGGACAGGTGGTCCAAAATGGGGACTATCCCGAGAACTTAGGGAGGTCTGGTAACCATAGCTCATAGGTCTTTTGTCAACAAAAAAATAAAACATTTAACAGCACCCCCTGTTCAAAATTACATCCAGTAGCCCAGGAAAGTGAGTTCAGCTAGTTGAAAATCTGGAGCACACCAGATATTGGAGCTCTTGGACTGCATGCATGTTGTCCC
>NW_015150644.1:106547-109217 GCF_000732505.1 Cyprinodon variegatus | reverse complement strand
TTTATGGTGAACAAAGTAACTGTTAGACCATGTTATCAAGGGGGAGAGCTGGGTAACGCTGTAGCTAGCTGTGCTCGGTAGCTAACAGGTTAGCCTCTTTTACCTCGGTCAGTTAGCCATATTAAGCTACACTACTTTTTTAATTTGTATCAACAACAATCGTTCATTTTCAACAAGTAGAGTAACTGTTGTTTTCTTTGTCTAAAATCTACATTTTTAGTAATTTTGTCATTTTTTAGGATGTTCCATTTGTCCTTCCCTGCCCTTAGACCTTCATAATAAGAATAACAATTACTGTAACTGAGACTTTTTATGTCGGGGCTTAATCTGTCGTTCCTTCAAGACTGACAATGGTTGTTTTCTACTTTCGGCTACTTTATATCACCAATGAAATGTAAAATAATAGCAAAGTAAAGTACAAATATTTTGTTACTGTACTTAAGTACTCTTTTTAGGTATCTATACTTTACTTCCATTACTTATTTTTCTTCCTATTTCTGACTTCTACTCATTACATTTTCACACAAGTATTTCTATTTTTTATTCCTTACATTTTTAAAATAAACATTACTCGTTACTCTTGGCTTCGGTTTTATGTTTATAAATATTTATTTCACATCATGTGAACCATCGAATGCAGATCATTGGCTCCATCCACATCTAGTGAAAACTTGTGTCATTGGATGAGTCATATAACGCAAACACTCATTGGTTAGCTAAAGGAAATCATCAGAAGCCAGCAGGTGTTCTTCAAACTGCTAACGTGAATTGTCTATGCCATGCTACAATGTCAGATTCAGAAAAAGATGTTGAAATGTCTGAAAGGTCGGACACAGGCGAGACCAACAAGACCTCCCTCATCCTTGGCTCTATCTCAAAGAATTTTTCAAAATAGTCGAAAAATTGAGCTTTCAATTCACTTTTTAAAGGTTACTTTAAACTTTTATACTTTAAGTAGTTTTTGGAGCACATACTTTTCACTTTTACTTGAGTAAAGAGTTCAAGTTGATACTTCAACTTTTACAAGTGTATAAACTGCAGTATCTATACTTCTACTTAAGTAACTAATGTGTGTACCTTTGACACCACTGTACGTAACAATATGTTGAAAGTACAAAAGAGATTGGATCCTTAAGAAATGGGTTCAATACAGTTTGTCCGAGTGGAGTTGGGCATAATTTGACGTCATAAGAAGTGGCGGGGCCCCAAGCAGATCTGGTACCTACACCGTAAAGCGGCACTCTGGGCAACATGACCCATTCACTTATGGATCCGATGCTCTTAAATTAAAACAGGTGGGGTTTTTTTTGTTTCTTTTTTTTATTGAAGAGTAGACAAATTGTTGAAGATTAACCAAAAACATTATTTGATGTTTTTCAAATTGTGTTAATAATTCAGTCAAAGGTGATGCAGGTCTACAGAGGAGGAAAACTGGGGGGAAAATCACCAGGAAAAAGCTGAGTTCACAGGAAACTTCAAAACTGAGATGTTAAACATTCAATTCTCAACAAAACTTCCAGGTAATTCGAAGCAGAAACCAATCAAAAAACATGCAGTTTAGGGCTTCCTCCTGAGAACACTACAGATCATAAAAACTAAATTGAAGAAAAAGAGGCATAAATAAGTGAGAACTAAAACATAAAAAAGCAGTAATGATGTCATTAAATTAGAGAAGTTAAGTTTTTTTTTTTTTATTTTGAGAAAGACCTTTGTTTAAAAAAAAAAAAAAAAGCGGTATCTGTTAAACCTGAGGCCAAATCTGGACAGTAAAAACCCATCAACACAACCATTAAAGCTGTGGATTTATACCACATTGATGTAAATAGACAGGAAAAAAAAAAACCTTCCTGTCCGTAAATACAACCCCACGGACTCATCTCATCTTCCTGAATTCATCTCTGGAGTAGTGGAGTGAAACAACAGACGTCGCCGCTCACTTAAGGTGACAAACAAAAGCACAGTCCATTAGTAACAGCATGCAGAGGCATACTGCAACATTAACAAACACAATAGCATCGAGCGGCACGTATATTTTTCATTTTTGCCTCATAAGGCCGAAGTCACGCCACTGCAATCATATCGCAAGACGAAATGAATCTGAAGAGCTCGCTGTGTCTCTGCGCCTTCCTCATCTCTGGCAGGGGAATTAAACCACAGAGTGCAGCTCTGGCAAAAAAGCGAAAATCATCCCCATTAAATGTGATAATAAGCTGTGTGATAAAAGCATGTTTGGAGAAATTTCCAGAGTATGTGTCATTTAACATGATGTATTAGTTCAGGTAGTGGTTTGCCTTTGCGGGCTGGTTCTAATGGATTTTTGGAGCTTTTTGACATTTGGAGGCAAATGTACATTAGAAAGGAATGTATGAGCTCTGAACTGGGGCATAAGTGGGTTTGAATGTTTTTTCTTATCTGGGCATTAATGGCAGGAGGGAGGCAAAATGCATTATCTGATAAACAGGAAGTGGATTACATCTTCAGCTTTGCTGCCTGATTTTCTCCCGTCTGTATTGTCATTTGAAGGAAACGTTGAGAGATTCTGCAAAAAACAAAAGAAAGGAGAACCTAAAGGCCTGACTTCATTTCTCTTATTAATTTCATTATGTCTGATCTGCAGGAGCGTAGCATTATGGGAGCAATATCTTCCGGTGAAAATGTACAACACTTGCT
>NW_015150644.1:101495-105531 GCF_000732505.1 Cyprinodon variegatus | reverse complement strand
ATTTAGGTTTATAAACTTAATGTAAGTGCCAGTATCAGCATGAATGCCTCTAAGGTTATGTTGTACCAAAAAAATGTTTCTCTTTCAGTCTCTGCCTGTTTCTTTTTTCATGAATTTCTTATAGAAGCACTTTTGTTATATTTCTTAATTTATTCAGGCAAGTTGGCGTTTCTAGTTATTACATTGAATTAAATTTTTGCCATCAAAATATCCTGGATTCCAATCTTGGCTTGAAATTTTGATTTTCAAAGTATTTTACTGAGTGCCCTATAAAGGGCGAGTAAATATGTTTTTATGGTAATTAGTGAGTGCTGCAGTAAAGTCTAGACTGTATCAATGATTTATTTGAGCTATAGAGATTTTATACTGATAAAGATATTGTGCTAATCATACTTTTAGTGCAGTGTGATTATTGTAGATTTACCTTGCATTGGTTCCTGTGTCTAAACATTCTCGGCCACCCCTCAGTAACCACTGCTCCCCGTCTGGCCATCTCTATAAAAAGTTGTCCTGCTATGCCACTGTCGACATGGACGAGGCAATGACAGCAGTCAGAGAATGTCATTTGAGCAACAATTAACAGAGCGGCAAAAAAAGTGAGGTCAGATATAATTAACATATGTGCTTTTCAGCTATAATTGCTCAAGTCTAAAGCGAGTAATTAAATCATTTAAAGTGAACGGTGCTAACAGTGACTGGTCCTCGAAAACCATGGGCCACAAAACGAAGAAGTAATGATGCTCTGCTTGTCGTTATCAGGCAGGAATGGCTAACATTGAAGGAAGGAGGCGGGGGGCACACATTCCAAGCAGGGGCGGATTTAGAAAATGTGGGGCCCTAGGCAAAGACAGGCAGGGGGCCCTCTGAATTGAGAAGACAACACATAAAACAGATCCATTCTACAGATAGAGAAATGTTAATAGAATAGACATCCATTATCTGTTCCTTTTCTTCTTGTTTTCCTCTCAATGTTTTGTACTCAGCTGACTTTTCATGCTGTCTCTAAAGGAATGAAAGATTTTTTTCAAGCACTAAGCTCACTTAGCTGATTGCTCCTTCCTGTGTTTCAGAAAAGGCAAAAGTAAATAAACCAGTCCTTCTTTTCACTGTAGACAAGCAAACATTGAGGGCAATTGAGGGCGTAGGGGTTTGCTTGAGATCGAAGGGTTGACTGTTCAAGCCCTGGCTCCAGCTTTCAGTTTCGTAGTGTCCTTTACTACTGATGGTGGTCAAAGCGCCGCGTGGCGCCAGTGTTTGCAGCCTTGCTTTTGTCAGCGGGCCAATGGCAGCTGTGGCTACAATGTAGCTTGCCACCATCAGTGTGTGAGTGTGTGCGTGAATGGGTGAATCACTGTAGTCGTATGAATGAATGTAGTGTAAAGCGCTTTGAAGTCTCCTGACTTGAAAAAGCGCTATACAAGTACAGGCCATAAGTATGTACATTTTTCATTTGTCTGAAATAAAAGGTGCATGAATCATGACAGCAGGCAAGATAGAGGAGAGCAGGAGGCGGGGTTACCAATCTACTTGCTCTGGAGAGCAGAGTTCGCTGCTTTTAGATGTCTCCAAAGTCTCCAGTAGCAGAAAAAAGTTGCTAGATTTGGGCGTTTTTTTTTTTAAATCAAAGTGCTAGAGGGGTCTGAAAAGTCGCTAAATATAGCAACTACGTCGGCAACACTGCTCTTTGCATCGTTTTTTTTCAAATGGTTTGCTGCTGTCTGTTTCGGACCTTTCTGAACATGTGCAGCAAATGGACTGAACCAATATGGTGGAGACTGTAGGGGGGGCTGAGACGCACTTGTTATAAGCGTTCTGATGGCATTTTAGCGAAAGGATTTTTATTAAAAACATAATGTGCACAAATAAGGAATAGCTGTTTTTACCTAACATAACAGAGTTTTATAGGGCCCCCAGGAACTTGGGGCCCTAAGCAACTTCCTAGTATTGTCTAATGGTAACCCCCCCCTGATCCCAAAGAGAAACAAGTCCTCACTCTCGTCTCTTCAGTTTATCCTTAGTAGTTGAGGTAGTTCAGCGGCGTGCTGTAGGTGCTGCTAACCGACAGCGCTTGGTTCCTCTCATTATGATACATGCGTCAGGCCCTGCCTGTCAGACCCGAAGAGGTGGAGGGGAGCTGCATTAAGCAAGTGGCAGCAGCATTATCAGTCTATATTTCACAGATGTCAGCGGGGACTTGTCCCCCCCATTTTGTCCTCTGGGTGTCATTTATTAAATGAAGGAATGAAAGGGATGTTTAAGGTAGAAGACCTGCTTGGACAAGGGATTAGACGTCGTCACGGGAAGAAAAATTGCATTTGAAACTACGGATGCTAAGTCAAGGGTTTTTGAGGAATTTCATTAGCGTATTGAAACATCTATTCAAAGTCATACAGTCATGTATAGGGAGCCTGCTTTAGGTGAAGACGGACAGACGCTCCGGGCTCCTCACGGCGAGCTGCACAACAGTTTTTCGTTTTTGAATACATTAAAGTAATTTTCATTAGGAAATGCTGCTGTCAGGGCATTTACTCTGCTCGCTCCGCTTTCCCGCCGAGGTCGACTCCTGACATGAATCCGTGCGGTTCACCAGCTGCAAACCATTTGACACTTCCGACCTTTGAGGGAAGGAACGGAACAAGAGATTCCAAAATAGATGAATCTATTATTTCAGCTGCTTGGATATCAAAGAGCTAAATTATATGACAAAACGTCCTTTTTTTTTTTTCTCTCCCTCTACTGCCAAGTGTGTATATTCCACACTCAAATACAGTCATGTTTATAAAGGGTCAAACCCGACTTCTCCCCTTTAATTCTGCGTTTTAGAGATTTTATCCGACCATGTGAAATCATCCTCTCTTTCAGAACATTCTTAAACACTTTGTTTGCTGTGGGGACTTTTCTACCTTTTACTTAATGGCATCATGGTTAAAATATTTGCATAATGTTCTGCTTTTAGCTAATTTGGCACACAAACAAAGTCTCGTTTTTAGCCATTATTGACAAATTTGAGCAGACTCGTCTTCTGGGAGGTGGAGTTTTAATAAAGCAGGAGCCAAAAAATTAAAGTTTCAGACAAAAGCATCCGATGCATAAAGGATGACATCATTGCCTGTCATTTAAACTTCTAATACCAGAACAAAAAAGAAAAAAGAAAAAATTAAGTGATTGTATTCCTAAAGAAAACAAGAAATAAATTATAAAATATGCAAATATCAAAGTCTGTAAGAGCAGAAGGACGATCAGTCTTCTAGTGTTAATCATTAGGAGTAGTTAAGAGGAAAAGCATCCGTTTAAAATGCCACTATTGTGCTTAAAAATGAGTATTCTGTTCATGGCGAGGCTGTGAAAACCTACTCTAAGCTCCCTGGCGGAACATCGACACTGATACAGCTTTCTTGCTGTTCAGAAAAATACTATACACAGCATGATAGCGATCTCACAGAAAAACTTCCATGCAGGCCGCTTTTGAAGCAATTCACGGTTTAAGGAAAAAAAAAAAAAACAATGTGTTTTTAGTCACATTTGGAAATTATTCCGTCTTAGCCTAAAGCAGAGATTGATTCTCATATTTCTTTGTGGCTACAATGACTGAATTTTAAAGTGAGCATTCCAAATGCAGCCCTGCACTTACAGAGTGCTGATGCAGGCCATATGAATTGGATTTAATGGTTTATATTGGGGGACTTGAGGCTGGTTTATGCTTGATGCACCTATGTCAATTGAGATGCATAGCAAGTTACCACAAGAAGGCAAGTTGCCACAGAAGGCACAGGCAGCATGAAATGCAACCCGCTACACCACATATTCTGGTAGACTCTAGGGGGCGGTAAAGGGCTCAGACAGCAAGCTTACAACAATGCACTACATGTAGAAGTAGAGAACATGTTTCTAACAGTTTTGCTTCATATGAGAGTGACGGGGCGTTTCTCAATATGCGTTCTTGAGCGTTCACGTGTACTCGTGACAGGTCATCAGCCTCAGCCCGAATACCGTTCCAATTCTCGAGAACGCCAGATCGAGAACGCATCACATCCCA
>NW_015150644.1:86168-100758 GCF_000732505.1 Cyprinodon variegatus | reverse complement strand
GTGTAGGTACCACATCTGCTCGGGCCCTGCGCGTGCCGCATGACGTTATGCTACATGATTGGCTGAACGTTGCCATATGACTTAAAACATTGTGGTTGCCCAGACAACGATAATAATGCAGCGTCCGTGTTCTAAGTCGGGAGCATCTGTAATGTTAGCGTGTCTAAGTTTTACCTGATCGATAACAAAACTGAAAAAAAAAAATCAGTTTCTGGTGAACAAAGTAACTGCAAGACCAGGATATAAAGGGGGAGAGCTCGGTAGCGCTGTGGCTAGCTGTGTCCAGTAGCTAACAGGTTAGCCTATTTAGGTAGGTCATGTGATTTGTGGTTTTTCCTTGAATGTTAGTAAGGTTAAATATTAAAGTGTCCCGGTTTTTCTTTCTTTCTGAATAGGGGTGATTAGTTAGAGGCTTTGTTCCATTCTTTATGCTGAGATGTAGGGAAAGGAAGGAGGTTTGAAAAGGAGTTTCCTCCCTAGGTTAGATAAAGGGGAAACAGAGATAAACAGGTCCTTATTGTGTTTAAGATCCTCACGTCCTGTCTCTGGTGTGAACGGAAAATAGTTGTCTGAAATGTTTATCTGAATATATATTTATGTCTTTTGATGAAGTGTTTCTCTTGGAAAGACTCAATGTTCGTGTGTAAGGAGTCTTTATAATGCAAAGGTGGGGCAGGACCTAGTCAGAATTACACTGGGGGCTGTCTTTAGCTGTCTGTGTCGTTCTCCTCTGCAGAGAAAAATAAAACCTTTTCTTCCTTACTTTCAGTGCTCATTTTTACTCCACAGTGACTTAGCCATATTAAGCTACACTACTTTTAACTTCCTGTCAACAACAACCGTTCATTTTGTACAAGTAGAATAAATGTTTTGTCTATAATCTCTATAAAAGTCATTTTTAAGTTGTCCTATTTGTCCTAAACTTCCTTCAGACTGGGAGCAGTCGCTTGTTTGTCATGTTTTACTGTGCTTACGTTTATGATTTTGTTTGGATAGACGGCATACAGAGGGGCTCGGATGCTTAAATGACTTGGCCGCTCAGCGCTGTGCGGACTTTGTGTCAAGCATTGACCTTTACAGTGTACAGGACACTTACAAGGTCAGCTACAGGTAACTCACTGTACATGCTAGGTGCTTGTGGGATCCCTGTTTAAAAGCTTTTGGGTGACTAACGGGCGAAAAACCACAGCAACCTGAGGCAGCCATTGCTGATGGGCTGGAACATAACACAGGGGCATCGCCCGCCACTGAGCCAATTAGAATCACACTCATGGGTCACTGGTCTCCAAGAAATTTTCGAGTGATGAAACTGGAGCGTTTTGATATTTTTAAAACAAAATGTGACAGACAAGGCAGTGAGCATGAAGAGTGCAACATTTACTGGAATGAACTGAAATCATATCAAGTTTACTCTACAAAAGGAAATTGCAACCTTAGATTCATCCTACTGTATATTACAAACAAAAAATTGGAGAATATCATCACAGGCAGAATTATGTTTTTCTGCATCCCTGTAACTCCCACTGTCCGATAGGTACCATTGAATTTCACCCAAAATGTCTCTTAGGGTGTCCCTGAAGTGACCTAAATCCGATTTTTTCCAATGCGTTCCAGGCCGCTTGGCTATGTGGTCCTGAATCCGATACGCATCTGATTTTCAACCTGTGTGTGAACGGTCCGTTCGCATTCATCCGACCTGAAGTCAATAATAGCCGACATAGGTCCCTATCCTGCGTCTTCCTACTGAGAAGTGGCAAGAAAAACAATAACCATAATAGGGAGAGTAGTGTTTATGTTTGACCATCTTAAAAAGATGAAGTTATTAAGGTCGGGAAAGAAAAAAGCACCTCTTAAAAACAGAATTATTCAACACTAAAACTAACAGACAACTGGTACAGGTAAGTACTTCCACAGCCAATGGCATAAATAACCTTTTGCTATAGATGCCCAATAGATAATAGCCTCGTAGATACACCAGTGGGTATAAAAAAGGTTCATGAAAACATACTTGGTATACAAGTACACCAAAGACACTTCCAGTATAAATATAGAGCAATTTCCTAGTAAATAACACAAACATATGAAATGAATGCAGATTCTTCAATTAGAAAACGCAAGGCAGGTTTCTTTACAGCACATTTCAGTAACAAGACAATTAAAAGTGCTTTATATAGAAAAACTTAACAGTAAAACAAAGAGAATATTACAATGCCTTTGAAGCAACTAAAGAACTGAAAAGTGAGTAATTAAAATCACTGATGATGAAATTAAAGGAAACTACAACTAAAAATTAAGATTTAAGTTTAGATATCAAAGCCATTTAAAGCAAATGAGTTTATTTCAGATCAGTGAAGCACAAGAAGTAAAAGACTTCGACTCTGCATAGTAGATTTGATATATTAGACCTATTAGAGAGGTCTGGCTGTTGATCCCCTGCCAACAAATCTGTAATGTATTTGGAGCTAAGCTGTTTAGGGATGTATAGAAGTATTTTAAAGTCTGTTCTCCGAGCTGCATGGAGCAAGTGGAAGGACTTTAGAGCTGGGCCGATGTTCTTCACTTTCTTAGTTCTAGTGAGGATGCAGGCAACAGCATTCTGGATCAATTGCTGCAGCTGGGATCAATTCTGCTAAAGAAGAACAAAGTATGAAAATCGTTTTTCAGCATTAGTCCTTTAATCCTGGGGATTTTCTTCAGGTGACAGAAGGCCGACTTTGTTCCGTCTCTGAAGGTTCAGGTCTGAATCCATCAATACATCCAGGTTTCCATCGGTGTTGTTGAGCCGTGTTAGCCGTTTGGTAAAAGTAGGGTTTGTTTGTTTTTTTAAACAATGAGACACCCTTCAATTGCCTGACCATAACCAAAACAATGGGTACCCTGAGGTTACCCTTAAAATGAAGCTAAGGCGGAAATTCAACTGAAGAAACTCTGATTACTTCCATTCAATCTGAGGCTGATCCGCCTCCGATGCAGCCAACCCGCTTCAAGCCACTTTCCTCGATGCCCAATCATCTTCCAGCACTCTACTTAAAGCCACTCCAAATCATCTCTAGGCCTGCTCTTCAAGAAGCGCAAGATCCATCGCTCCTATGTCGGACTTTGATTCAGACAACCCAGAAGACCGCCACTTTGAGCCTGGTTCTGCCAGAGATTTCTTCCCAAAGGGGAGTTTTTTCTCTCCACAGTCGCTTCATGCTTGCTCTTCATGGACAGTTTATGCAAACTTTGTTCATTCAGTGACATCTAACTCAAGCATCACCCTGTATACCAGCCTCTATGGATTAACCAAACTTCATCTACCAGTTTCAGGCCCGGGGGGAATATCCTTATTCTCATACATCAGTTTATCTGCATTAAAGTATAAATCAGCGTTTATGTTTCCTGCCGAGGCCTGAGCGCCAAAGTTCAAACTATCGTACCAATAAACTCTTCTAATTGCATCTTTCTCTCTCTGTGAGTTTTTCAGATTGAAATACCTTACAGGTCCAGTTTCAGTCACTGACACTCCATTGGTGACGTTATACAGTAGTAGCCATTCAAAATTTCCCCGATTTCCTTGGCTGGTCCTTAGCTTGTCCCCTACAATTCCTTTTTAAACAACAGCATTTGTAATAAAATATTCTGTCATGATTTGTGGTGGCTGGAAGTTGGAGGGGATTTCACTGGGAGCTGGCTGTTACTGCATATAAACTGAAAATATTGCAAATTTCTCTATCTCATAAGTACTCGTTATTGTTACAACTAGAGCAGGAAGTGGTTAATGACACCAATTATGTCCAGCTCTGTCCTAAGCGTGAACGTATGTAATCTTTTTTTTAATTTTTAGATCGAAGGGGCGAGCTTCTGTGGCGCAGTGGTTAGAGCGCACAACCCATGTATAGAGGCCTTAGTCATTCCGTAAAAGTTTTAAAAAACCACTGGACTTGGTTTCCAAGATTTGAAGACGTTTCTCCACCTCTCCAGGAAGCTTTATCAATTCAAATGTCTGGATCCGCAGTGAGTTTGAGGCTTTATATAGACCAGACCTTGTATTGCTTGGAAACATGCAAATAGAGACCGACGAATGGGTCGTTTGGTTCCATTGTTAGCCTGTAATACCTGAAACCTGTCTATGATTGTTAACGGTTGGTCGTTAAGGAGGTAAAGGCCTTAGTCCTCGACATGGCCGGCCCAGGTTTGAATCTGGCCAGTGGTCCTTTGCCGCATATCTCTCCCCCTCACTTGTCGCCCCTTTCCTGTCAGCCTAATTTGCAATAACAAGCTACTAGTGCCATGAAAACCTAAATATATATAGAGATCAAGTATTACAGTTTGTATGTATGTTTTGGTTTTTAAGAAAGCTCAAATGCACATCATAAAAGATTAAATATTGCCGGAAGTAGGCGGCGTGGTCTTCAGGCGGAGAGAGGAGGAAGGCAGTAAATCCTCCACAGAGAGAAGGAGGAGTCCTTCCTGAGGATTTGTTTCTGTCAAATGAAGAAAGGCGCTGCCATCTTCTGACATTATGTTCCCAGCGGAGCAGGGATGAGGTCAGAGGCAGTACATCATGTTTTCTTTTTAACTTTTCAGTGGCGAAACTTCGCTGCGGAGTAAAAGACCCTCGTAACACTCCTCGTAATGAAATAATACGTTTTCAACCTGCGTGACCCCGAGGATTGATGGCTTCCAGTGGAAAAATTCAAAACACTTTGCACGTTCTGTGTTCTTGACATTTAAAAGATTTAAAAAAAAGAAAAAAAAAAAGAAAATGGACCCCAATTAGAGCTGTGGGAGGCACTGGGCCCTTTTGGTTCTCTTAGCAACTAGCTGGTTTTAACATCACCCCCCCCTCCCAACAAAACGCCTTGAAAATTGACCTTCTCATTCAGGGAGCGCAGATAAAAGCAGCCTTGAGTGGCCTCGGATCAGGCTATTTTGATCGTCGTCTGAAGGAGGATGAAAATGGGAAAGTAAAAAAAATAAAAAATAAATAAAGGAGGACAAAGGAGAGAATAATGGTGCGGCGTGTAACTGCAGAGGCAGCATGAGGAATTTAACGTCCTACATTCTCTCAATAAAGAAACATGACATTAACTACCAGGTATTAATGTAAATCACAGCAGCGGAGGACAGTAATAGCTGCTTTACGACAGGTGATTATTATTGAAGGGTCTGTCAGAGGGGCTGACAGCGCGCTGGATAAAATCTAAAAATATTCAATAGTTTGAGAGCATCCTGCAGAGCTGCTGGCAAACAGGCATCTTTAGCAGCATAATATAAAGAGAAGGTGGCGCCGACGAGGGATGGAGCGGAAGAAGGGAAAGGCGAGGGTGTCACCTGTTGAAGAGCATTCATCTGAGCAGGGGAGCAAAGGTCAGCGGCCGCGCTGGAGCTTTGACTGGCAGGCGTGGGAGCTCGGCGCCCACGGCGGCGGCCCAGCGGAGCAGCCGGCGGTGGCGTGTGGTTTGGCCGGGGCCACGTTTCTGACTCGATGCTGACTAACTGAGTGTGTCTGCTGACAGTGTGTCTGACTGATAGGATCGCCCCCCCGGGAGGCTCTTCCAGGGGCCCTTTACAAAGTGTCTCTGATAGGCCGGGCCCCCGTAGCATCGCCGCCGGGGCCCCGCCGACAAATTAAATTTGAGCCCCGGCTAATGCGTGGCGTAATCGCAGAGTTGAGGCGGTGATAAATTTTTCAGAGAGGTTACCGTGGGGCGCAGCGGAGGAGGAGCTCTGCACAGAATCCCAGATTTGTGACAGCAGCGTGGGGAAAAATAGTGGTGTGACCTCAGCTCTGGGCTGGAGGAAAGAAAAAATGAAATAAATAAAATAAATAAATAAAAAACACCTTTGCTCTGAAGCCAAGGACTCGTATGAAAGGACAACAATAACACACCATTATGAGATGTAACATTTTTGCGACGACCTGTGTTTCCAGGGGGAAATTTGAAAGAAAAGCAATTTCACATTAAACTATGTGACACAAAGCAGGTCTGTGGATGAAGGACGGATACCGAGCTGGGGTAGCGGTCGAGGAGCTTCCTAACAGCCGCCGGCCAAATGGACGGAGACACATGCACCCCCCCCTTAGCTAAGTTAAAAGGGATGGAGAGGATGAGATTTCAAAGCCTCTGCTGCAGACACACACACTCACAGCTTTGCACACATCAGCACAGAGATGTTCAAATATTCTCCCGCGCCGTTTCCTCCTGCTGCACGCCCCGTATCAGACATGCTTCTGTGATTAATGAGAAGCCCAGAGAAAAGGGCCTCAGCGCGCATGCGTGCGTCCGTGCGCGAGCCGGCGCGGGAACAGCCTTTTCACCCCCGCCGCCTTTTCTCTTCTTCCCACCATTGCTAAAAACTGTCCTTAATTAAAAACGCCGTCTCTGAGTCGTATTTCTCATGATTACTCGCTGCAGGCAGTGCAAGTGAAAGTCACTGTGAGATAAGACGCCAAGTGGCACACATTCACCTATTAAACTCCGTTCACTTATTATGGCCAACAATGCCGCTCTGATTAGCTGGAACACTGACAGCATTAGAAGACACATTCCAGAAGCGGTGCACAAAGAGTAACTTTGCTGCCCTTGTACAGACAATACAGAGCAGACCGCGGTTCAGTCAGCCTCCCCCCCTCCTCCTCCTCCGCTCTAACATCCCTGACATGACACGTTGGATTTGACCCCCTCATCATCGAGGAAACCCGGGGTGGTGAACATCTCCAACAGCTGGCGCAGCCAAGCTAACTCAACTTAACCACACCTTGGTGGGTTTCTTCTTGTTTTCTTTGTTTCTTCTTCTTTTCATGATGTCAACATTTTTGTTGCTAAGCAGTCGTTGCTGTGGTGATTTTGCACAGCGCTTCCCCACTGATCCCAAGTCAGTCAAACTGTGTGTCCGGCACCCCGACGTCTTCCTCGGATGGAGAGAAATGTTGCAGGTAGGACTACGGATGGGCGACGTAAAGCTAAAATCTTATCGGGGTTAAAATGAGCTACTATCCTGATAACTAAGGTGATTAAAAACACAACTATTTATTCTATATTCTATAATATTTATTCTGCTGCTGAATAAACCAACCCTTTTAAAATACGCTTATTCGGGACCCCAATTACATAAAGAAACGTGTTTTTTTATCAATTAACTGCACACAGCAACTGCCTTTAATACTTTTTCTTGAAATGTATTAATGGTCTTTTCAGAATCAGAAATACTTTAATAATCTCAGAGGGAAATGACTTTTGTTACACGCTCCAGTTACAGTTTTATACAATATATACACACATCCAACTATACAATATAATAAAGATAAAAAATAAGAATAAAAAGAGATAAAATATATACTCTTCTTTATATATATATCTGTAGGTATATCTATGCAAATAAAGTGAAAATCAAAGTAAAGTGATAAATCCATTCTTAAAATAAATCAAATTCCATCTTTTGGAAGAAAAAAAAAACTAGCAGTAATAACTTTGATAATTCAGGCCCAATTGAACATTTTTAAAGCTCAAAAGTGTGGTTTATACAGGTTTAGAGTTCATTATTGCTATCAATACATCCATTTAAAAAAATTAATCTGTAAAAAAGATAATTTTCTAATTAGCCCACATGCAATTGCACTGGGCCCCCTATAGGGGGAGTGCCGCTCTGGTTTAGAAGATACATCATAATTCTTATCATGACAGCAAACAATTAAAAATTTTACTTCACAGTTCAGTTCACCTATTGATGGATGTACAAAAGTCAGAAACGCTTTTAGAATCAATTCCAGCGATTAACGCTTTCGCCTTTGGATAAACATACTTTCTTAACAGACTATCCAGAGTGTCTCAACTTTATACAGAAGCAAAGAAGCATGGCTTTTGTTTTGCTTGTTATTGAGACTTACTCTACCCACAATCCACCGGGGACGGTGTGTGTTGGGGGGGGGTGTCTCGTTTACCAACACAGAAACGACAGAGAAAGCGGTCGGGATCGGCTGCCCTTGTCGCCACGCTCGCGCCGACCTCTAAAAAATGGACAACAAAGATCATATCACGAAACCAATACTAGCGGCGACGGCCTCTGCACAAATTGATTTACCCACCCAGAACTCACTCTCTTCTCAATGAGGTGCCAGGATGCTCGCAGCATATATCACTGTCACACAAGCACCCTCTAGTGAAATGTGATTTTTATCTTTATGAGCTTTTTTTTTTCCCCTACTCCCCCCCTCCCCAGCTTCTTGCTGCAGCTTGTAGCGGCTCGTGATAAGTGATGAGAAATAAAAAAAAAAAGGGGTTGGCAACGTTTTTTTTGTTAAATGCAGGTGCTCTTTCTGCACATATGGGTGCCATCACACACGGAGCGCGTCGCCGCTGTGGTCCTGTGCAGCTTCAGAAAGCGGCTGGCGAGGCAGCAGGGGGTCTGCAGCTATATGGCTCATAGATCACTAATGTGTGGGTGAGAGTTGTCACCAGCCAGCGCCTGGCTGCGAAGCGCAACGTAGTTTATGGCACCAAATCTCCAGACATAAGCATGAATCGTGGCCCAGGCAACGACAGTGGGGTGGGGGGGAACTAAAAATAGATGATAAGCCCTTTTCTGCTCGCCCCAGAAAACAATGGCTCCCGTTTCAGATTTTTTTTTTCTTCTTCCTCATGTATCGGCGTTGCAAAAACAGGAGGCAGTGGAAATGCATGAGTGGCCCTGTAGTAAAAGATCTGGATAAATACAAGCGAGGGGGCCCACGCTAACCTGAAACGCACCCTTCGCTGAAAGCTGGAGAGACACGATAAACGTTGCACTTTCAAGTGTGTTAAATGCACTAAGATAGTCGGGCCTTTCTCTCTTTCCAACTGACAACCTCTGTTACACAGTTAATTACAGCCAACTGCAACACAGTGCAGTGTCAATTATCATGTGCTTTGGCTCTCCCTCTCCTTCTCTCCCTCCCTTTCTCCCTCCTGGTGGATATTTTTACAGCCTGGGCTTCACTGCTAAACTTTCTACCTTATTTTATTGCTATTCTGCCCAGGTCTCAAGGCTGAATTACATTTGCCAGACAGAGCTGTAAAAACAGAAGGGATTTAAGGATTCAGATTGGTGGAGGGTAACCTAATCTTCCCTAATTGGGGGGAATGGTTCTCATTTATATCAGCCTGCTTTCAAAAAAGCAAGCTCATCGACAGGCTGCCATCATCCCGGGCGATTTTACTCTGACGACTCGTCGTCATAAAGGCCGCGGAGGAGGAAGGTGGGGGTGCCAGGGCCCCCGAACACACACATTAGAACCCATCGACATTAATCAAAGCGCTACTTTAAGTTATTGAGCTGTGGAAATAAATGCAGGGTAGAGAAAAATAAAGATCCCCCCCCTACACTCTCCTCCAATGTGACAGGGTGTTTTTTTTTTGCCTGGGCTGCAGTGCTTGCTGGAGTGCTGTGAAATAACACATTCTGGGCTGAAAATGGAACCAAAAAACGGTAATCCTTTGCCAGGCGAAGCGTTCTCGCCTCGCCAGATGCTTAGTTCTGAAATTTGCCTAATTGCCATGCTCAGATCAATCCTTTTCACTCTGCCAAATGAATCTGCCAAAGTGTGTTTGTGAGCGTTTTGTTGGCCCAATATGCTTCTTCTTCTTGAAAAGATTTCCAAATTTTTTTTGTTGTTTTTTTTGTTTTTAAACCAGCGAAGGAAACGGAGACAGTTCTGGTCGCTGGGACTCATCCGTACAACCGGATGTGCTTCCACCCCTGCTGACCCGAGTGCCCATTAGCCATGGTGTTGCAGTCGGGGAAGCAGGGCCTATCCATCTCACCCCCCCCACACACACACCTCCACATACACACAAACTACACCCACTCCTCATATGGCTCAGACACATGCCGTGGGCGGACTAAATGAGGCTCTTTGATCAAAGGGGAGCGAGCAGGAATGGACACTGACTTTCTGACCTCACACACTCACACTTAGTGCATCCATCCAATCTACACACTAACGGTAATTATTGTTTACATCTGGATCTTGAAGATGCACACGTGATCGACACACTCCTGCATGTGCAGCTGCAAAAGTGGAGCCGTTTAAACTCTGCACGCACGTTATGAATGGCACACACACATATGCTCAGGAGCCACCGGCTATGATTCATCTCCCATCCGCGACTGCCGATGCCTCGCTCACAGTCGGCAGCATCATCATCATCATGACAGAAAGTCCTCAGTCAGTCCCCAAAACGACCAAATGAGGAGAGGAGAAATGAAATATGGAAAGTGATGGATGAATCAGAAGTTTAGTCAACAGAGAGGGACCCCCGGTTCCTGCTACCCGCTCTGTGTGATGAGCCACTCTATGCTTGTCAACAACATCCCCTATCATTCTCGCACAGCTATCTACTCACAAAACCAAGACCCGCCCCCCTGCATCCCTCCAGCAATTCCACCATCCTCCAGGAGAAACACCTCCGAAAGCAGAACGGGGTTGCTCGCAGCGACAGCAGCAACGATCTCTTTTTCAAACCCCCCCCATCCTCCTCCCCTTCTTTCTCTCCATTTCTGTGCATGCTCTCTCCTCTCGTTCCCTTTTTTGTCTACACTTCTACCTTCCCGCGCCGCTACTGCTGCCGCTGCGTTCGGCACGTTGGATGGAAGCATGAAAGAGGTAAAAAAATATATATATAAAAAATTGAAGGAAAAAAAAAAGAGGGGGGGGAGAAAGAGACAAACGGATGTTAGGGAAGGATGGAGGAGAAGAATTAGCATGAGAATACTCACAGTGTTGTTGTTGTTGTTAGAGGAGCGCGAGGATGGGAGCGCGGCACCGGTTCCTCCGTCAGATACAACCTGCACAAGATTGAAGAGGGAGGGGGAAAAAAAAGAAAACTAGGCTGTGAGAGCGGCAAAGCGAGAGCGGAGAGGAGGAGGAGGAGAGAAGAGCAGGACAAGGAGGAGGAGGAGAAGAAGAGGGAGGAGGAGGGAGCCGAGCATCTAATGCGTGCACCAACAGGAGCCCAAATAAAAGGAATAAAGGAATCCTCCAGCAACTGTTTGGCCAGAGATGATGCATTTGGTGGAGCTGCTATGGAAAAGGAAGAAGGTGGGACATTTAAGAGGATTTAAACTAAACATAAAAAAAAAGCACACATTTTGACTCACAGTTGCATATGGAAAGCCGGATCTGTTGTCCACCTACCTCCTTATCGCTGCCTCACACTATTTTCCCTCACACACAGTTTATCACTCTGTGCCGCTCATGATGCCAGAGATTCAGCTGGAAGCTATCGCCCTAAACGCTGTACGTTACCCAGAGAGGGAGGGCACCGCCGGATCCCCCGGACGCCCACACAACCCAACCTTCCCAAAAAACTCCTTCTCCACCTTCGACGTGCGGGGAGAGAGAATGCTCTGATTGAATGAAAGCAATCCCTCTGGCATCCAGGCAATTATTGAGGTTTTTTCCTCTTGTCCTTGCCTCCTGAGTTTTAACGACTGTTTCTCTTTGTGTTTTTTTTGTTTTCTTTGGGGACTCCCAACACATGCTACTATCAGTGCAACTTTTGACACTTCCCTCCCCTTCATCCCTAAAATGCTCCATAAAATTCTACTTTTTTTAATTCCAGACGCTGACGCCAACATAGCGAGCTGCAAAGAGGAAAGAGTATACCAAATTGCCTGACCTTATTGGGTCTTGAAATGAGCAGAACACAAACACCTTCAGGGGGAAACTTTAATAACAGTCGTAGATTTCTGCCTCAACCTTTTTCGGCGCATACCTCTGCGGTACGTTCTTCTTCCTACCGTCATCAGGCAGAGAGCTGTAAGTCAAACACCTAAGCCTCTAATCAGGTAACCCTCCCTCCCTTTTCCCTCCACCCCCGGACGCTGCATCCCTGCAGCCACTACTGCACTTTATCTCCCCTCAATTAACATCTTCTGAGCGAGCCTCTATTATCTTAACCACACAGAGCAGAGAGGTCCTCGGAGGAGACGCCGTGGAGGACGGCTGAGCCGTGGACGGAGGGCTCCCAGGCCTGCCGCTGCCGCTTCAATTCGCAGGCCTAATTAAAGCCCCAGTCAGACATGACAAACTGCAGGCAGAGGTGCTGCGGAAACAAACAGGCAGGAAGTGTTGCCTGCTCTGGCGGCGCGTTGCCCGGAGGATCCTCTTTGTGAGGATTATCTGTCAGAAAACAGCCACGTTCACGTCAGCGTCATAACAACATCATCCAAATCTCTTTTGATAGTTTGCTCGGTTTGATTGTGTTGATGCGGTGATTCAGTGTCACGCATCCAAGATCATTCTTGGTGTGAAGGAGACTCAGAGACGATGCCAGCTTCAAACCACTGAAGGATTCCAATGAAACACACATATTCCGGATAGTCATGCTTAGAGAACATATAGCTAATTCTTCTCTTTGTGTAATGCCCTCCGTCTGGCCTGTTTCGTCTGTTTGGTTGCCCTCGACAATTTCAATTTCACCCTATGAAGCCATCAAACCACCCATTAAGCCATCAAGTTGCCCTCTTTGTCCTTGCTCCCGCCTGACATCGACAGAGCGAGCTGGTTGCTGCTCTCCCAGCGCCCTCGCCGTTCGCCGCTCCAGCTGTCCCCGGCACGCCGTAGACTTTGGCTCGGACCATACTATTAAGGGTATTCAATTACTGTTAGGTTAACCTGTCACGCTTGGATGTGGTTCTGTTTATTGTCTGGCTGGGAAAGGGCAGGGGATAAAACTCAATCAGCGGGAAAAACGACCAAACAGGCGTCCGTTCGTCAGGACCCCCTCCCCTGGAGGACGCTTGGGCTCCCAGAAGCTGGGCCGTGCCTCAGAGGAAGGAGGAGCGGTTCCATCGCATCGATGGAGGTCAGGTGTCGTTTGCAATGTGTGAAATTGATTAAGTGAGCAGGAGTGTGATCAGCGAACGACGAGGGTCAATCCCCCATCGGGCGGTTTGGTAGCGCCTCAGGCTAGGTGCTTATCCTGTGAGAGCTCATATCCAGACGACGACAGCATTCGCTTTTGGTTATTAAAAAAAAAAAATCATCATAATGAAGCAGCCATGCTCAATATTTAAGCTTTGAGCACATCACCCCCCTCCCAACAAACACACCATTCCTTTTTTTTGTGTGATCCATCAAGGGAGGGCCACAATTAAGTGACTAATTTGATTAGGAGATAATGCGAGTCCCACTTAATGGAAGGGACAGCCTTCACAACACAGGCAGATTAGTTTGGTGGATGCCTTCTTATTAATTAAGACAGCCCTGCGTATCCATACCGAGTCAAACATGATGCAGCTTTAATAGGTCAGAAAGGAGCATATAGGATAAACGGACATTTATTTGCGTAACACACAAGAGTATTTACCAGGAAAACTTAGGGAAGAAGTTTGGGGATATGATTGCAATAATTATCCATCCCGGTGCAACAGTTGTCATGACATGTCAGAGCAATCGGAAATTTCACCCGTTGGTGTTTTTTCCACCTTCATCACTGCAATGCATGGCAAGAAAAAGTTAAACCTTCCAAGACATCAGTTTCTGCGTCTGATTTCTAATCCCAGGAGACTTTAAATCTGCTTTCCTCTCGCACTATCATCTGGAAGCTGAACGGCTGCTCCTGTTTGAAGATTTCTAACAAATGTCTGGTGAATTATTTATCGGGAAAGCTTTTATTGTCGGAGCTAAGTTACAATAACTGAAAGTATTTTTTTCTTCCCAACATTATTGCAGTCATGATAAGAAGAAAGTACACAGTCTGTCATTTATAGTGTTTTAGGCATCAGGACTGAATAGTTACTGGATTCCAAAATCACTTTAATAAATTAGAACAATCTTTTTTTTTGTGGACTTTGGATTAAACAAAACATTCAAAAAAAGTTTAAAAACAGTCCACTGGACTTTGTTTCCAAGTTTGAAAAAGTTTTGCTTCCGATCCAGGAAGCTTTTTCTGATTTAAAATGTCAGAAATATCATTTGAGACAGAAAGACATCAGAAAAGTCCATAAAGGGGTCATTCCCCAACACCTCCGCATTTAACCCATCCGCTTGTGGAGCAGTGGGCTGCCATCATGGGGCGGCCAGGGAGCAATCGGGAATTAAAGATCTTGATCAGAGACCCAGAGTGGCAGTCTGTGGGAGTGGGTTACACTGGAAAAAATTGAATTTTTTCTTAAAATAAGTGCATTTGTTCTTGGATTTTGCCAATGGAACAAGACAATTTATACTTAAAATAAGAAAACACAATTAGTTTGTCTTATTTCGAGTGCATATTATCTAATTATCTTATTTTTAGAGTAAAAACACTCATTCCATTGGCAACCTATCTCATTTACCTACTCAGATTTAGGCTAAATACACTTAATTTAAGAAATTTTTACTTATTTCTAGATTGTTTTTCCAGTGTACAAACTCACTTCCACAGACAGTTGAAATGTCAAAAAAAAAAAAAGTGAGCCAAAGTCCGGTTTTGGTTGCCATGACCCAGAAGACTTATAGTTTACACAGACATAAGGCTGCACTTTTCTTTCTTCCAGGTACTCTATTCCACCTGGAGCGCACCTCTACATGGCTGAGCTGGGATCACTTTAGGATTCGTGCTATAGTAGTGTACTTAAAGGCATA
>NW_015150644.1:81185-84259 GCF_000732505.1 Cyprinodon variegatus | reverse complement strand
AGGGGATCACTCCAGTGGCTGGAAGTTGGAGGGGATTTCGCTGTTAGTTGGAGGGAACTGGGCTTCAATTCGGCTGGGAAAGGCCATTTTAAACGGCTGTTACTGTACCTGCCTAACAGTCGATGCTTGGATCAAACTGGCTCAACAACAGGGCGGTGGTTCAAACGCAGCAGCACGTCTACAACTGAAAAAAAAGTCAGGAATCAAGGTGAAATCAACCTGAACTTGATTCAAATGTTTTTGCTCAACCTTAAGGGATCCACCCGGAAATCAATGTCTGCAAACCTTCATGAACTACAGCAACAGCGGACAGAAGGGTCCTCCACAAGCCAGATACATACAAAGTAAACAAAACAGTTTTCGCTGCTAACAGAGTCTCAGAGAGCTATAGGATTATAGGGTAAACTTCATATTTCTCTGACAGCTCTTTAATAAATAATGACAGTCTGGAGTCTGTGGGTTGGTGTTTATTTTTATTTTTTTTTGCTCCTGCAGTTACAGTATACATTAAAAAAGTCTAAAAGTCTGTTAGAGTTGAGCTCCTTTTTATTTAGTCCTGATAAACACAGCCCTCAGACTTAAAAGGCCGTGCTTTCATTTTCACTACGACTGACTGTAGTGAATTATTTATCAACAAACCATTTTGTTGTTAAAGTCAAAATAAATGGGGGTATTTGGTCTCAAAACTATTAAGTCTGACTTGTTGTCGTGTTTGAGTGGATTTATAAATGACCCGGCGCATAACGCGGAGTCCCTCTGAGAACAGCTTTTACTTTGTGCCATCTCAAGTGTTTTTTTTTTTTTATCCTTTCCAAAAGTTCAACTGATACGTTTTTAAATCACGTCCCACGTTCCCTAACCATTGTCCGTCACGCAATGACAGTAAGAAAGATAGATTTTGAGCTGCAGCAATTTAGGAATCCCTTTAGGAAAACGACTAAAACTAACTAAAAAAACAAAACAAACAAAAGCAAGAGAGATTACTGTATTTGCAGGAGTCCTTGAGTTTCCACTCCTGTGTCTGTCTGGCATGTTCGGCCGCTGCAGTGCTCCGTCATTCCGGGCACACACCGCACACTCCCAAGCGCTCTATTTAAGGTGGCCGAATCCCCCGCTGCGCAGAGCAGGAAGAGTATAATCTCCCGGCGGTATTCGTGCTGGTGAATCCGCCGGTGTCGTCTGTGCATACCAATAGCAACCTCACCTCAGTTTCAGGAGTTATGATGTAGAAAAGAGGAGGAAAAAAAAAAAAACACTGCAAGAGATTGGATTCAGGAAGGGAAATGGCGGCGTCTGGAAAACACCCCTCCAGAGAAATACATTCATCCCAATCTCCACTGTTACCACTTTGGGTGACTGCGGTGTGCATAACCACCTGCATTTTCAGTCACGCTGCGCTGAATTCAGTCAAGCAGCTGTTTAAAAGCAGCTGCGTTTATGTTGTCTTCATGCATGTTGCCACCTGCAGAAATATTGCAAAGTCCAAGGGTTATGATCTTC
Source organism: Cyprinodon variegatus (assembly GCF_000732505.1). NCBI lineage: Eukaryota > Metazoa > Chordata > Actinopteri > Cyprinodontiformes > Cyprinodontidae > Cyprinodon > Cyprinodon variegatus. The sequence continues at coordinate 82,759 of NW_015150644.1, read as the reverse complement.
TCCGTAAACAAACATTGCATCAAAAGAGACTAAATGTTTCTGCAAACAGAGCTCTAGCAAAAGATGCAGGTTAAAAACGCTGGGAGACGTATCGTCTTTGGAAGAGCTCCCCTGGAGAGTGCAAACAACTGCAAGATTGGGAGTGATCAAGTCCATGAATGAGGCAAAGTTAGGCTTCCTTTTTGAGTGTGCGCGGGTCTCGTTGGTATGTGCCGTATGACGAGGCGCTGGGTCCTTCATGATTATGATGCCTACTGAGAACAGGGCTAGCCCAGGGTGAGAGCCAAACAGACAAGGCAGCGATGGAGGGAAGATTCACAGAGCCTCTGTTCTCTCACCAGGGGATCCCCCACATCATTTAGCGCCTCATGCAGATCGCTGCTAGTGGCAACACAGCCCTCTGGGCCCGGGGAATTAATGTAGCAAGCAATGGCAGAAGTGATTTATTAAAATAACACAGCCTGATGAGAGCAGGGCCAGGGCTGCTCCTCCTCAGCTCATCCCCATCTGCCGCCGAGGGACGAAATGGAAGCGTGCAGACGCCACGCCAAAGAGCAACGGAGGCGAGCCTGAAGGAAAGTGGACAGCCACTACACAAATTGTGCAACAGTCCTCGCTGTCATTGCTTATTTATTTACCCTCTTTTCCATTCGAGTCGGGCCTTGTATTAAATTGATCCCTCCTGCCGCGTTTTGCCTTGTTGAACAAGCGCAAAGCCCCGTTAAGTGTCTGTGAAAGGCTGGTGATTGTGTTTGCGGTGCCCCGAGTGTGCCGCGGCCGTCCGCTCCCCTCTATCTCCTCCGGACAGACGGGATTAGAGGCTGAAAAGAGGGGCTGAATGACCCTCTTGGGTTGGTGGGAGGAGGGCAGGAGACAGGCAGGCAGCGAGCAGCTCTGTTTAGAGCTAACACGCAAAACTCAAAACACACAGCGACAAACACAAGCCTACGCGGCCTCGTGCACACGCCGTCCCCAAAGACAAGCATGCACAGAAAATCTAAACTGAGCTTGCCCCTCGACAGATGCACAGCCTTCCACAGGCTTGGCTATGGGCGAAGCATGCACTGGACCATGAACTCAAAACTGTACTCGAAGGAAGCAACTCCATGAATCCTCGCACTGCTCCTGATAGAAATACATCTGCTGCGCTGTTAAACATCTGCTGTTTATGATTTACATTTCAGTGCCGATATTCCTCTTTCATTTAGCTAAATGATAATTTGTGCTGATTGCAGTTCTAATGGCTGCAGAGAGATGCCGAGGAGAGAGCCACTATGCAGACTCTACGACAGGTGGGGACGGCGCTTCCTGATAGAACAGCTACAGACAAATTGTGCCAGACGCCAACATTTACCGACTGATTTAGCCAAAAAAGTCTGCACAAGTATACGGTTACTGAACCTTTGGTTATTCCTCACCAGGGCTTGTCTTTTATCACCCATAGAAAACCTGGTGAACCTTGTTTTCACCTTTCCAAACAACTGCCCACGTTTTCTCAAAAAGTGTACTGAGAAAATTTGTCATCACATCTGTTACTTCTTAGAGAAAATCAGTGTTGCCAACTCCTCAGTAAG
>NW_015150644.1:76680-80903 GCF_000732505.1 Cyprinodon variegatus | reverse complement strand
ACTTTACTAAACAATATATAGAGCTACTTTTTTCAGGGTTTGATTCCTGCTCTTTTCTGTATTTTTGACTGTACAGTTTAGACTGAGACATAATGATTCTCACCAGCAGGTCAATGTTATTCTTAGGGTAATTCCACCTAAATGTCGGAAATAGTGTTGAGTTAGAGGCTTTATATAGCAGGCCAACAAAATCTTGTTTTTGCTTAGAAAACATGCAAATTGAAACAGACAAAAGGGTCCTCCCCTTTGGAATGGGGGTTATTTGGCTTCTTTGGTATGCCTTCAATGCTCTATACCCGTCTATGTCTCTGAAACGGGGCTCATTAAAGGGAATTGTTGGCCTGGCTAAATAGGTAAGGTCTTCTGTTTTCTAAGCAAAAACAAGGCTTGGTTGGGCTACTGTATAAAGCCTCGAAGTCAACACTATTTCTTACATTTTGAATTGAAAAAGCTTCCTGGCTGGGAAGCGAAACGTCTTCAAACCTGGAAACTAAGACCAGTGGATTGTTTAGGTCTTCATATTCATTATAATAATAATAATAATAAAAAAAGATATTTTCATTAATCATCTTTATGAGACAATCAAGCACACCTTAAAAGCTCAGGACCTTTTGTAATATAGGGCCAGACAATGGTACAACTTAATGTCTAACGACAAAAAAACTAACAAAAAACAATTATCCACAGAACATAAGTGTAAATAACAAAAAACAAACAAAAAATAAATAAAATAAAACTGCAAACTAGTGCTACTAAACGGAATAGCTCCAGACCACTAGGGGGAGATGATCGAGTCATATGGGGCCTAAAAACATAGACATTACTAAGAATAAATGTCTATTAAACAGAGGCTGTTTCTCAATTAACACAAACGCAAGTACGGACGCGTTTCCTCGCCAAGTATGTTCTTGACAAGAAAAAACGAAAGTATGGACTCGAGGAAAACGGGAGGATGCAGCATAAATATGGGTCAATTGGAACAGAAGCATAGTGATGACATCACCACATTCAAAGCTAGTCTGGAGCTGCATTTCACCTCCTGTTATTAAAAGTCTCTAGATATTAATAAATTCTTACTTTTTTTATTTAGCGGGGAAATAATTATTAACACAATCAGATAAGCACAAATCAAATGAACAGTTTGCCAAAAAATAAATAAAAAATTGGGCATCAGAGCCAGCGGTACTTAACACACGACTATGCTGGGTGCGGTTAGCCTCAAAGGTCCGCTGGTTGCCATGGTTTTCTCAACATTATTCTCAACTATTTTTTAAATTACGCNAAAAATTGGGCATCAGAGCCAGCGGTACTTAACACACGACTATGCTGGGTGCGGTTAGCCTCAAAGGTCCGCTGGTTGCCATGGTTTTCTCAACATTATTCTCAACTATTTTTTAAATTACGCACTAAATCAGTAAATGTCATATAGTGACGGTTAAAGTATAATATTCTCGCCTCAAATGATCTTAAAAAGTACTTTCATAGAATAACGGCAACAGAAAGAGAACTTTTAACCTAATAATCTAAGCGCTAAACTGGAAGTTGCTACGGCCGCAGTGCATGCTGGGACAGCGGTCGGTCTCAAGTAGAGACTGACACGGGAGTGGATTTTCACTCCTGTCCCATCCCACTCCTGGTGAAATTACTCCCACTCCCATCTCAATCCCATTCAGAATGACTCCCGCTCCTGCACCACTCCCATTCTTGTTTGTTTTTTTGAGCGCGGGTGAAAAACTCAGAGCGGAAGCACTGTTGGTTTTTGGGTCGTGTAGTTTTTTTTTTTAATCGCATTATAGTGTAGGCTTCAAGGAAAAAAACTACAAAATGGCGGCGCCGCGCCAGTACTGGATTTTTTTTCCATTTTATTTTATTTTTTGGCATCGATCCTAGTTTTTTTTTTTTAGTTATTATTGGTTTTCTCCTGCTCCCGTCTGCTCCCGTTAATGTTTAATCCTGTACCGTCCCAATCACGGGATCGTTACTAATACTGACTCCCATCCCACGGGAATCCCGTGACCCGTGGGATTCCCGAAAAAATGTCATTCTCTAGTCTCAAGAACGAACAAGTCTGCTCTGATGCATGCTGGGTAAAGAGGGAGGGGCAGGAACAACATCGACGGACTTTGTCCATTCTCTGTCTTGAGTTTTTTGCGAATTGGAACAGTGTTGGGCTGATTACGTTTCACTAGCACACGAGAACGCACAAGTACGAAAATTGAGAAATGGCCAGATTTGCAGCAAAAACAACATGAACCCCCCCCTGAGAACATGTGGTTGAAAAAAGAAAAAAAATTAACTTTTTAATTTTTTTTTACTTGAAGTTCTTTGTTTTCTTAGCATGCATGGATATTAGTATAAATGTTTCTTGCAGTAGATTTTATATTTGTAGTGCTCTCACAGTTTGGCGCCCTCTATTTTCTGTGATTGCAGCTTCTTTTTTCTTTGCACAGGCTTGTGTTTTAATGTCATTCTGGTGTCCACAGTATTTCTTGTGTTTGCTGCACATTTATACATTTCCATCGCGTTTGCAACCATCAACCATCGTATCAACTGTTCCTCTTTTTTGCATCACTTTCAATATATTGACACATATTTAGAGCTCTGGGTTGTTTCGTACTCCTTCCGTAAGCCTGGGTTACATTCTGCCTTTCGACATTTACATACATTTACATCTGTAAAATTAGGCTGAGAGGCCTCCATTTTAAAAGAGTGGGAGAATTTCCAACAACTGAATATCAAACACTTCAAGCAGTTGAGTGCAAAGGTTAAATTAGAGAAACTGGAAGGCAGAAAAAAACTAACCGCAGAGAGTTGCTTTTTAAACAATTTTAACAAGAAAAAAAAACAATGGACCAAGAGAAGTAAACTCAGGAACACATTCAACACAACTGAGGCCAGAATCTGGGATATAGTGTGTTCCCCTGGTGGGAAAATATGAATGCCCGGAAAAATAACCTTACATCTCAGCGGAGAATCTGCAGTGCACATCTCCCAGCATGCTCTATCTGATCCACAGATCTCCCCCCGGGGGACGTAACAGTACAGCTCCCCCCGTCAAAGCAATGGAGCAGCACTCAGTCGCATAAAGGAGCACGCTTTGAATCAATTCAGATCGGATAATTGCGTTGCCGGGCACCTTCCTTGGCAGGGGAGATAAGTGGAGAGGCTCCAGTCAACATTTACATCTCCCGCACCTCATCAAACCCTGTTTCTTTGTCGTCATGCGTTACATTTGAATAAAGCAAAGTTGGAATTTTTAAGCAGCGTGAAAATTCATCAAACCTTTCCGTCCACCGAGGCTCTTGTCTCTCCGAGCAAATAACTCTTGGTTACCTTATTCAAACTGAAAGTGGCAGGGCTCAAATCAAATCAAGTCAAACCAAATTGAGCTTGGATGAGAAAGTGAGGAATTGAAAGGGGGAAAAAAAAAAGGCAAGGAAACAGTGACTTTTGTCACCGCTTTTCTAACCTTTGGGAACTCCGAGCAATGTTGCAAAACTGAGAAGATTAATTCACATGGAATATTTAAAAAAAAGGAACTTTTTAAACAAGCCAAATGTAAGATTGGATGCAGAAAGCCAAGGCTTGATTGATTTTATGGTTTTATTTAACAGTGTGACCTTTGGTCCAAAAATGGTGTCACTTAAAATTCAAGAAAAGAAATGTTATAAAGTATAAATTAGAATGACAAACAGAATCCAAACAAAAAAGCTCTTCACACAGCAGCCTGAAGTGACCCAAATCAGATTTTTTTTGCCCAAATGCGACCTGGATCTGATATTTTCCTGACAGTCTGAACGACTCAAATCTGATTTTTTTCCCAAAAGGACGCAGGCCAATTGGCTATGTGGATCTGAACCCGATACCCATCTGATCTTTTCAAATGCGACCTGTGTCTGAACAGCCAGGTCGCATTTATCCGAGCTGAACGCCATTAGTAGCCGACAAAGGTCACTATTCTGCTTCTTGCTATGCAGAAGCGGCTAGAAAGACAACAACCATGGCAGACAAAAATGCGGGGAGTAGTATTTATGTTTAACCATGTTGAAAAGATTTAGTTTTTAAGGTTGGGAAAGATCGCTAGATGCGCTCCAGCGCTATACGTCTGTAAAAACAGAACGTGTTTGCTTGTGATGTCATTGCGTCCTCTATTGTAACCTGACTCAGCCAGATGGATTTGCTCCGCATATCCATCTGGAAACCTTCCGTTGCAGTAATTTTGA
>NW_015150644.1:71000-75318 GCF_000732505.1 Cyprinodon variegatus | reverse complement strand
TCCACACTGCTCCTTAAAAAAATCTGTTACCATGCAGACTTCACTCCTGGGTTACAACCTTCAGCAGTTACCAATATGAGCTGCTCTTTCCTTTATTTAAAATGAGTCGCACACCAATCTTCCAACAATCCTCCCTGGATTACAAAGCGGGACGCAAATATAATTCTTTACTTTATGTTTTTGTTTTGACTGCTGGACTAAAATATTTTCCTCCCTTCATTTTATTCTTACTGACTTCTTGCTAACTGCCTTCAAGTGGATAAAACCTGCAGGACAGCGGCCCTCAAGGACTGACTTTGGCCACCACTGCTCTAAATCATTCTACCAATCTGCTCCAGTATCCAACCAGACCTGAACCAGAAGCTTCTGTACCATAGAATCCCTGAAGCAGACATTTACGGTTAAACTGAGTAGATGTTAACTTCAGACTGCAGCTCCACATGTTCCTTTTTGTGATTAATGGACAAAGAGCAGAAAAGAGACAAAGACGAGCTGAGGAGGCAAGACATTGAGATACAGGATAAAAAATAAAAAATAACTAGAGGACCTCGAACCGTGGCGGGTTCCTCTTCCTTTACCTGAACTCATGTAGCAAAGATGAATCATAATAAAGGGTTACCATAGCGATAACAGTGGAGCGCTGAACTCAGAATCATGAAAGTAGAGGCGTGTGTGTAGTTTCAGCAGAGTAAGAACACGTGTTTCGCATTTTACCAGTGAAGTGAGGACATTGAAGCGGAGTGAGGACTTTTTTCTTGTCGTCACTTTTTTTCAGTTCATCTATTAAATTATTGTATCCACTGTGTTCAAACAAAAAACCAATTAAACATAAAAACAAACATCATAATCTGCCGATTGAAACGGAGCAGAAAGAAGAATGATCTTGTTATCTGCCCCCTTTACACAAAGCAATAAATTTGCAGAGAAATTATAAATACACAAAATCAATAACGACACAATAAGCATCAAAATATGAACAAAAATATACTGAAATGTACGGAAGAGGATTAGGGCCACTGAAAAAAAAAAGTTAACTGATGTTTAAAATACATGGGAAGAAAGTCAGAATTCTGACTTCTTTCTCAGAAATCTGACATTTTTCTCAGGATTCTGACTGAATTCTGACAACAAAAAAGTCAGAATTCTATAGATTAAAGTCCCAATTCTGAGAAAAAAGTCAGAATTCTGAGAAAAAAGTCAGAATTCTTACCTTTTTCTCAGAATTCTGACTGAATTCTGACAATAAACAAAGTCAGAATTCTAAGATTAAAGTTAAAATTCTGAGAAAAAAGTCAGAATTCTGAGAAAAAAGTCAGAATTCTGACCTTTTTCTCAGAATTCTGACAATAAAAAAAGTCAGAATTCTGACTTTTTTCCCATACTAATCTGAAATAAGATTTAAAAATCAGTTAACTTTTTTTTTTTTTTTCCACTGGCCCTAATCCTCTTCCGTAGAAATCAAATATGTCGTCCAAAACTGATTTATTTTTGTTGATTTTCTGCATTATCTCAAAACAAAACATAAAAAAAATAACCTGATTATTTTTTTTCAGGCATAACTGACACATTCACCCAGCTTTTGTTGTCCTTTTAGATGTGAATATTGATTGTGATTCTTTGGTTTCTTTGTTCAGATTGTTTAATAAAGTGATTCCATTCTCAGAAACACAGGACTCCATCACCCGTTAGATTAGGGTTTGCAACTGTAACGGTTCAGAGAGGTAAGACATACTGTAGAAAGGGTTCAAAATTAATGGAAGTGACTATAAGGTCCTCAGTAAGGCTGTTAAACATGGATGCGTATGTGTGTGTGGAGGTGGGGTGTTGCTTTTATCTGCTAGCAGCATAACTCCATCATCAAAGCTCCTCTCCACTTGCAGGGCCAAGTCTGAGAGACACCTGTGGATCATTAGAGTGAAGAAAACAGTCATTTATCCACGGTTTTTTCTTGTCCTCCTTAAAAGTTGAGAGGAGTAAAAGAAGAGTTTTTAGAAAAGGAGAGAAAAAAGAGAGGAGTATTTTTCTTTTCTTTTTTATTCCTCCACCCAGAAGTCAATTTCTCTGGGCTCTAACCCGACTCCCTCTGGGCTCTAACCTGTGCCGGTATCAAGCCTGCGGTCTGACGGGCTCCTCTCTTTGTGAGCCACTGGCCCTTTGCAGCACATCAATACACTGAACTTTTCCTGCAGAGTACCTGAGCTCTCCTGCATGACCCGCTCCTCCTTTATCTATTCTGTTTAAAGACACCGGCAGCAGGAGGAGCCTGATTACCTCCTGGGACGCCCCCCCGCTCCTTCTTTAAGTTTGCCAAGTGAGAAAGTCCTCAGAAGTTTGTTGACAGATCTCTGCTGCGGCAGCAGGGAGCGATGGACGCCGTAACCTTGGCTCTCCAAAAGGACAAGTGGAGAGTTTTGAAAAGACCAAGTGAGACGGATTATTTGTTTATGGAGGAGACAGACAGGAACGGGGAGCGGGGATCTGCGTTGGGAACGGAAAACGATGTAAGCTCCACAGATGCGCCACCTCATGCAGGGACTTCTGTTTCCCCCGCCGAGGTGTGATAACGATAAAACACCATCACAGGAATCCTTTTTATGTGACGAGGAATACAAATAAGAGCCTGAAAAGGGGAGAAAGTGTAGGAAGCACAACTAAAGAAATGTAAAGTGAGCTTTCATTGATTTGCCATTTTTTTTCCTATATGAATAAACAATGTTGGGATGTGCAGTCAGAAACAAAAGTTGAAGGAAACAAAGGAACAGTGTTTTGCAACCGTTTGTTAAACACTGAATTACTGCAGCCATCTTCTGGGGGGTGTTAAGGTTCCTTTGCATCTTTTTTTAATGTATATCTGTGTTAAATTGTGTTTGTTAAGGAGATCACAGGCTTACCTGCTCACTACTGAAAACTGTTTTTCCTGCCATTTCTCATTTTGTCTCATTTTGCCTGGATTTGCACTTTTCTCCCCCTATAAACACTTCTTCAGCTCCCGTTAATATGTTCTGCTAAGTGCCCATTTGTATTTTACAACCTGGCTGTAACACCAACTGGGAGCCAAAAACAGAGCTTAAGAAATAATTAAGATAAAACTTTAAGAGCAGAAAGCTGAAAGCAACCCCCTCTAATGAAACCTAAATACCAACATCTAGAAGAAGCCTTCAAACCTCAAAACAGGGTTGTTGTTTTTTTTAAAACTGGGGCATTTCATTTATGAAATCTCATTTAAAGGCTTTCTACCTAAACTAATCCCAGGCTCTGGTACCAGAAAATTAAGACTTGCTAATACTGATCTAAAAATAAGCAAACGTTTCCTAATTTTGCCCTTAATTTGAGCAGGTAGACACCAGGATCTGCCAGTTTCTTAAAGATTATCGGATACTATGCACTTGAACTAACTTACATGACTTAATAAATTGTTTCATCTGTTTAAAACAAGGGAAATACATCTATATATAAAAAAAATGGTATAGTTATATTTACTCGCGACCCCATTTGGAGTTAATTGTGTTAGAAGATTGATGGATGGATGGATATTTACTTTTTACAGCTAACCTTTCAGGACACTAAAGCATTCATCTTTTCGACATCGTTTCAAACTAAACTAAAAATAAGCTCTTTGAAATAAGCGTGTTTGCCCTTAATTGGCAAATAGGATGATCTGTCAATGGAATAAGGATTTCTGGCCTAAAGAATTCTATTCAGTTTATTTCTATAGCGCCAATTCACATCATTTCATCTCAAGGCACTTTCCAGTTCAACCAGATCATCCAGTCAGATTGATTCAAAGTTTTCTATCTAAGGAAAACCAGCTGATTGCATCGACACATTGACTCTTCAGCAATCCCTCACACTAAGCATGCTTGTAGCAACAGTGGAGAGGAAAAACTCCCTTTTAACAGGAAAAAACCTCCAGCAGAACCAGGCTTAGTGTGAGCCTGTAAGATAATTAGATAACATGAACTTGAAATAAGATTTTTTTATTATTATTATTTAAACTATTTTGCTCTATTGACTAATAGTCTTATTTGTTTAAATCAAGGAAAAATTAACTTATTTCAAGAAAAATTGACCTACTTACATTTCAGTTTTTGCAGTGCAGTAATCTATGTGGTTTTCTGGAAGTCAGTATACAGTCGGTCATACACTGCATTATTTTCTATCATAGCACACAGCTACAGCTCAAACTGTACGACGAAACCGCAGGGTTTAAAAGTTCACAGTTCACGATACTTGTTCTCACGCTGTGTGACCCGATGCTCACACTGCACTTCCAAAAATCCACACTTCGTACTCAGCACAGAGAGATGGCGCTCAAGAA
>NW_015150644.1:68919-70601 GCF_000732505.1 Cyprinodon variegatus | reverse complement strand
TTTGCACATTTGCAGTGCCTGAGGTTCCGGTAAATCGGCTCGTAGCTCTCCTTTAACAGCAGGCCATGAACACCTCATGAAAGGCGACTGAATTTCAAACAAGTTTGATTTTCTCCCGACCTTACGATTCCTGATCGGGAGGTGGTCGTGAGAGGCTAATCGCCCCTCGTTACAGAGTATCTTTGTAAAGTTTTGGTCGCAAATTCTAAACATCAATTTCATTAATATATAACTTTAAATCACTGTAAACTCAGTTGCCAAAGAATAATTTTCCACCTTTAGATTTATTTAAATGGCCGCTTCAAACTTGTGGACTTCTTCAAAGAACAGAGAGGGAATTACGCACTGGTTATTTCTGACTGACATTAATTGAACACGATGTTTAGTGATGCTGGAGTTAATTTAGATTCTACTTCACAGCGATGCACTAGTTGAGTAGGTCTAACATAGAAAATACTAACAAAATAAATGAAGGCCAGTGGTTGTAACAGTGGGAAACACTTTATTTTGTTCTAATGTCTGCGGAACCCCATTAAATGGCCAAATAAAACCTATTTTGGATTATTTATTGGTAAGAATATCTTTCTTGTGTTTCTAAGAGAGGACCAGACATCAGGAAATAAAATATTTTGTTTGTCAGTTTATTCCAGATATATACAACAACATATGTATATATATATACACACACACACACACACACACATCTTCAGTGTTTTACATAAAGAGCCGTCGGCTGGATAGAAAATATCGCAAACCTCGATAAAACAAATGGGATGTGATCATCCCTGCTGTTCAAATTGAAAGAAGTTCTTGCGTTCTGCATGTGCCGTTTAATGGATGAGGCATAAAATGGATCCAGCCAGGACTGTAAATGAGATAATCTGATTTATTCCCATTTGTTTCCAACGCTGACTGCAGAGTATGTGGACAAGATGATAAATATACTGAACATGTAGTCCTGCCGGTGTAATGGATCCATGCGTCAGGGCGAGTCTTGGAGGTGTTTCCTGAGGAGCGCCATGTGTTTCCAGGCCTTTATGATAGCTGGCTCCCTGGATAACGTCCGTGTGTGTGTGTGTGTCTTTGTAGCTGCTGATCTCCACAGGTACACAGGCCATCGATCACATAGTGGGACCATTACACACAGGCAGGGGTGGAGGTGGATAATGCTCCCACCGCTGCCACCAGCGGGGCCTCGACTGCTTGAGGGTCAAGCGTTTGGCTGGCCAACGGTAATCAAGGTGACAGCGGGCTGCCTGTCTGCATGACAGATAACGTCACCGACACTCATCTGTACAGCACACACTCACCCGGCTCTGCAGCTTTTCCTTTGTAGAGCGACAAAGGGTGCAGGAGGCACAGAATTAACTGAGAATATCTTACATTAACTGGCCTGTTTAACAGCAGTGGGATTGCTGGGAATACCTGCAGACTGTTCAGGGAAAGGTTTCAGGCGGGGATGTGTAAACCAAGAGCAATCTCAACTAGGAACCACATTCGGAGAGCAGAGATAGACTCTGGGATGTGAAGAGAGCTAAAGGACTTAAAAACCATCAGTTTCCTGTGGAACCTGTGTGATTAGTAACAATCTTTCCCTAATAAAAATTCACTGAATGGCTAAAATTTCCAGCTCGTACACGAGGGCTTGCAATAAGATTGAGAGTTGTAGGAATTCATATGTC
>NW_015150644.1:62744-68534 GCF_000732505.1 Cyprinodon variegatus | reverse complement strand
TTTCTAAGTCACAAATTTAGTGCTACTTGGTCCCAATGGAATTTCCCATTGGGAACCTGCTAGCACTAAGTTGCTAACTGGTTAGCAAGATGCTTTCGACAAACCGGTAACAACCAAATTTGCCTTCGTACCTTCTGACAGGGGTAACCTGACTTCTACCCCATTTACACTACCCTTGAAAAACCGTGCTGAGACCGGTCCGAGCTCAGTAACTGAGATAACTTATCGTGTGTAAATGGAAAGCAAACTGAAGTGAACCTAACTAGACACAACCGAACCGAGCTAACTGCAGACCAGTTCCAGAGGTGGGCTCGGCTCGGTTTTTCCCTGGCTCGGTTCTCCGATAACAAGAGCGCATGAGCAGAAAGCGTCATCTCCATCTGGCTGCACATCCCGATTCACACTCCATTCCAGTAGTTGGCGGTAATGCCCCTCCGGAAACAGAAGAAGAACTTCTTCTTCAACTATAAACAACAATCGAAATCTTCTCCACGCAACATTTTAAATAATGGCATTTTAAACAATAACACCGAAGTACAGCAATAGTAATTAAGCATAACTTTCTGAATGTGACGGGCGCCGCCATTTTGATTTTGATTCCCTCCTCCTTCGTCTTCTTCCTGTGTTTTATGGCGGTTGTCAAACAACTTTTGGTGCATTACCGCCACCAACTGCTTGATTTTTTCCTTTAATACTGGCAGTAATACCGCAGATCGTCACTAGATGGCGAGGAGTCAAGGAACCGAGATAGTGTGATGTGTAAAAATTCAAAAAATATCCACTGGACTTGGTTTTTGAAATCACACACCTCCCATTCGCAAATCTATGGGGTCCAACAGCAAAGGGAAGAACAGAGCACAGATACTAAATAATAAAAAAGATTATTAGAATGTACAATATATTTTTAAACACACCTAAGCGATGTCTTTATAAAAGAACTCAGGTAAATTTTGTTAGTATCAAAATATTCTGCCGCTTTAACCTTATCCAGTTAAAGGTCTACTGTTGGGGCAAAATGGAAGAAGCTAAACATGACTGTCAATCTCCCTCAGGCTGGGGCTCCATGCAAGATTTCACCTCGTTGGGTCTCAATGATCCTTAGAAAGGTGAGAAATGAGCCCAGAACTAAACGGGAGGAGCCGGTCAATGACATGAAAAGAGCTGGGAACACCATAGTTTCCATAGTTACTGTTGGTAAGACAGTAAGACGTCATCGTTTTAAGATGGGCCTTGACAAGTGCTGCTTTAAGCAGGGGAACCTTCCATTTTAGTTTACCAATGACCATTGGGATGATCCAGAGGAGTCATGGGAGAAAGCCATGTGGTCAGATGAGACCAAATAGAACTTTTAGGTGATAATTTCACTAACCGTGTTTGGAGGAAGAAGAATGATGAGTAGCCTCCCAAGAACACCATTCCTACTGTGAAGTATGGGAGTGGTAGCATTATACTTTGGGGGAGCTTTTCTGCACATGGGACAGGGCGGCTGCGCTTTATTAAGGAGAGGATGACTGGGGCCATGTATGGCGAGATTTCGGGAAACATTCTCCTTCCTCATGAAGATGGGACAAGGCTCGGTCTTCCATAATGACTGTCAGGTTTATTCAATGATGATTATAAAGTTAATGTATGTGCATATGGAACATTGAAGAAATTAGATGCTTAACTCTGTTTACTGCAAACTGTCATGCAATGGTGGTAGAAAATTGCTGATGTTTGTGCAAGGCTAATCACAGTTATCAGGAGACCACTCTATTCTGTGATTCAATCAGAGGAGCATTTTGTCCTATGACCTGATCAATTGCCTTGTCAAAGGAACACTATTCTGTAACCCACCCCATGTGTTATGATCTTCTAATAACAAGGCTTCTGCTGAGGAAACCCACCAGAGAGCAGATGTGGCTGAACGTGGCTCTCTCCCTCTGCAGAGGCCATAAATCCCTATTCTGTGCAGACTAAGTTTCTCTTTTATGAACCTACATTCTTGAACGTAACAATGACAATGACCCGAAGCACACAGCGAGGATAACCAAGGAGTGGCTCATATCAAGGTTCTGGCGTGGTCTAGCCGGTCTCCAGACCTAAACCCAATAGAGAATATTTGGAGGAGCTCAAACTCTGTGTTTCACAGCGACAGCCCAGGAATCTCACTGATCTAGAGAAGATATGTGTGGAGGAGTGGGCCAAAATCCTTCCTACAGTGTGAAAAACTACAGGAAACCTTTGACCTCTGTGATTGTAAACAAAGGCTACTGTACCAAATATTACTAGTGCTTTTCACAAGTGTTCAAGTACTTATTTGCAACTGTATCATACAAATAAATAGTTCAATAAAGTCATATATTGTGTTTTCTGGATTATTTCTTTCACAGTGGAAACGCACATATGATAACAGTTTTAGACCCCATCATGATTTCTATGTGGGATTACTTGCAAAATTGCAGGGTGTTCAAATGCTTATTTTTCTTGCTGTGGAGCATAAATGCTTCAATTGTTGCTCAAATGTGAATTATGTCATTTCATTATCTTCCCTAAAGGATGATTGCAGCAAACCTTTAGTGAAAAACAAAAGAAGCTCTTCGTAGCAATAACAGAATTCAAGCAACTTAATCTTGGCTATGATGTAGACACTTCTGGGTCATTTTCACCTTTTAACAACTTTATTAAAATGCTGGATTCTATAGATTAAAAAGAGATATGTTAAATACCACTGCCCTGGGGGACTATGCGGATTCCTGACAGGTTGGTAGTCTGTTGGGAATCTCTGCACATTTCCTCAGAATCTAGTTGTAAAGGTATTAAATCGTTGAGATCCAGTTTTTGAGTTTCCCTGCAAACAATTTAATATATGACTGTTTTCTTTTGTTGTTTTTTGTCACTGCTTCTCTTAATTTCCTTTAAGCATTGAAAATTAAATTTAAATTTAACTCAGAATTTTAAGTTTTTTCCCATAATTATGGAACAATTGTCATTTTCCAGATTAAGCCCCAGTTTCCAATAGGCTGTCAACTATTTACCAGATCTAATCCAAACAAGTGAAGAAAAGTTGCTTGTCATGTTTACATCATGTTTAAAGCGGTGTAGTTGCATGGCCTGGCTGCAAACCAATCCAGACTATAAGTTTATGCTCACACAATCTAAAACAGATAAAAATAAAAGCCTCTTTAGCTTCATTTAAAGGGTTCAATTTTCTTGTTTTTTTTTTATTTTTTAGATAAAGTTCCATTCTTATCCCTTTAAGCTCCAGATGAGATATCAGTGCAATAATATCATAACCTAATTAAATACAAACTCAAATATATATTCTGCCTCTGGTTGTAGCAACCGACTGAGGAGTGAAGACTCCAAATGGGTGAGTTAAATATAAAACCACTTCTGTTAGCCAGGAGCCTCTGGAGATTCGGCGCTGCTCCTGTCACTGACAGCTCCACCTGTTTAACACCTCCGCTGCTCAGAAAGACACCAGAGACCAAAACACGTGTAGAAATGTTTAGCGCAAACACCTCTTCCTCATTCCGGTGGATAAAACTCAATCAGCGGTTTATTCAGCCGCTTGGTGTTAAAGTCAACGTATAAAAACCGACACCGGGAAGGGATCCGTCGTCCAATTAGGCTATACGGGAAAGACAGGAACATACTTCGTTTAATTTTAACCAGACTGTTTGTGCTTCTTTTTCTAATCTGGTGAAACGCTGAACGTTCATGCAGCGTGCTTAAAGTCAAAACATCTGCTTTTTTTTGAGCTTCCAAACGGCAGGTGGAAGAGCGCGCAGGGGGGGGAAAGCGGGCGAGCCGCAGATGGGGAAAGGAAGACAGAAATAGAGGAGAGCAGATAAAGAGAGGAGAGGATATGGTGAGGAAGCAGAGCGTAGTGGAGCCGGCCGCTGGGACTGTGAGGAATGAGCTGGCTGTGCTATAGGAGGCCTTAATGAGCATTCTCTCTAAACCCAGGAGAGTCTCTCTCCTCAGCTCTCGGCCAATCTCTGTCTTTTCTCCTGGCGAGCAAACGTACCGCCGCCTCACATAGATGCTTACATGGCGGTGAGCGCACAGATGCATGCAGGACGTAAACGAAAAAGGCAAAGGCGTACGCACGCTCGCCGGAGACTGTAAATTTTGTCCAGTTATAATTCACTGTCACCTCTGCAGGGCACACAGTCGTTTAAATCCGCTCTCATAATGAAACAACATTAACGGCCTACGTGACACGATTCTCCGCGCTCCTGCAGACAACGCTAATATCTTGCTCTATTTCAATTCCATTGCATTAAATTGGTACAGTGAAGTCAGCGTGGATCCTAATAAACCAATAAACACCTCAGAAGCGAAGGGTGAAGTGTGGCAGCCATGCTCTGATAATAGCCACTTTATGCATTAGCAGAAACTTGTGGTAATAACGCCTTCTTACAGTAGGTCTGCTTGCTTCCCCAGAGACTAATGCGTCCTTGATTCTCCCCTGACTTATCACTTCTCCCGGCTGTATTTATGGATGTTGGGCTGCGACAGATGCACACTCGGAAGCGTTTCATCCTCCACCTTCCTGAAAAAAAACACTGTATATTTTTCTCCGGGAAAAGGCTGAATGACAAGGTATCCTGAACTCCTGAGTTATGGCCGGGCGCCATGTAGGGCCTGAGAAATGGGGAAATGATGAACAAGGGGAGGGAAGAAATTCAGACGGAACGAGTTGCAGAGGCGATGGTAGAGGCTGTAAATCTGGTTCTGGGACATGGGTGAGAGATTAGGAGGAGACATCATCACAGGAGCATGTAGGTGTGTCTTTTGTGTTTGTTTTAGGTCCTATTGTGTGCAGAGCTTTCTGCAGAGGAGGAAGAGAAGGGGAGCCTTATTTAACTAAATGATTAGACCTCTGTGTTGCCTCTCTATTCTAGCCCACAGTGGCTGTGAGTGAGGCGGTTGTCCCCGAGCAGGCCTGAAGTTGGAAACCATCCAGCACCTCTGAACGACTCACTCTCATTAACTATTAACCAGTGACTCAGGCCTTAAATCGTCTCGGCGGTCCCCAGCCTGCTGACCCTGCTGCGGCTGGTGGAGGCAGCGGCGAAGCGGCGTTTCATCAAAGCCGGCTCGCTGGACACCCTGCCGATTTAATGGGCTACAATTACGCAGCTTCTGACACAATGTATGGCAAACATTTATAGATTTCTTCCCCCCCTTCAGCTCAACAACCAGCAGCAGCGTTGCCTTTTCTTCAGGCTTTACCAAGCTGCTACTGGAGCAGAGCTGGTACGACTAAATTACATGTTGTGGGTTCAGCTTAGCGACGACCTAAAGGCTTGTGCATATGTTGGGTTCCACATTGCCTAAAGCAGCTTGCAGCATCTCTGAAGCATGAACAGAACTAACACAACGTCAATTGTGCGGCGCTGCACCTCGAGTCATATTAACAGGTCTGAAACTACAACATTTCAGCAAACCAGAGTTGGTGTCATAAACAAGATGCAGAAACACTAAAAAGCTTTACAGCGTTGGATTTAAAGAAAATCCTTTCCTATATATGTACGCTGCAAAAACGAACCTGAAATAAATAAAAAATCTATTTACCCTTAATTTGACCATATACCATAATTTTCAGACTATAATGCTACGTTCACACCGGACGCAGCAAAAGCAGCAAAATCGCGTCTGCTGCTTCATTTTTGCTGGTGGTACCAGTTAGTTCTGACGCGCGGCTGAAGCAGCAAAGCGGTGCAAAAAGGTGTCTGACGCGCGTTGGGCGGAGCAACTCTATCCTTTCTCTGCCTTGCAGCTATATTTGCTGTGATCAGT
>NW_015150644.1:58281-59763 GCF_000732505.1 Cyprinodon variegatus | reverse complement strand
ATATATATATATATATATAGCATGCATTAACAGACATACATGATGTAATTAAGATAACATTGTAATAAATACATGTTTGTTACAAATACATAATAATCAATTCAGCACTTTTGGAACATCTGTATTTTTAAACTCCATTAAAACATAAAATTTTATTGTGATAAAATTGTATAATATGTTATATTAAATGATTTAGAGACTTTATGGTCTTCATAATGACTATGCAAAGTAATCTACTTAAGCTATGAGTGTTTGTCACAAGTGATGAATTTATCATTATTTTAAAAGTCTTAAGTGCCCCTGAAAATGACAACATCATCGTTGTTCGATGCTGTAGCGCACATATCGTTTACACTGTGACAAGGTAGTACCAACATGGCAGCCGGTGGCTTCTCTTCCACCCCGTACTACCAACGGACAATCAGCAATCCAGTGAATAAATAGAGATCTTGAGGTGTTAGAGAATTTGTCATCAATGTTTCTGAGAAATCTACTTTTCATAGACGCGCACTTCTAATGTACATCTCCAGACCATGAAACACTAATTTGATTAATTCAGACAGACCCAAGCCCAAAAATCCACATTTTGTGTAATAAAACCAAGCAGCTGCCATGGAGAGAAATTAGTGCAAGTCTTACCATGATGCACTACTTTCCTGGCTTTATATGCTCGCTGGTTCACCAACGGAGCCAGATTATTGAAAGCCATCTAGTGAGTAAATCTCCAGCATTCCCTCTTTGCCTGTCCATCGCATTTCTGCCTTCTGGATTTCCCTGTTGTGTTTTTTGTCCACCGTGGATATTGCCCTTGCATCCACCTTGTTTCCGATCACCTCTTGTCCTAAAATCTGTCTCCCTGTGTTTGACACCTTTCTTCCTGAAAACAGGTTCAAGCCTCGCCCTTGCATTGTGTCATCCATTTCTGCATCCACAGCTTTGATCCAGTTTCTGTTCCCAGGATCTCACAATTCAAAATTCAGCATCCATACTCTTTCATGGATGCTGAGGACTTTAGTGGCGCCATTCCTAATTTTGACCTTTCCCACATCTCCTGATATAAATACCCTTTCCTTCAGAGGTTCCTTATCTTGCCGCTAGTAGCTACACATTGAGCTAACATCAAATATAAATCTTCTTCTGTTGTACCCTGATGAAATTGGGGATTCCAACCATATAAAACCTTTTTAAACCACACAGTTCAAAAAGATAAAATCTAAATGAGGGTAGACACACTGAGGAATCACACTCGTCAATTATACTTATGGTGTGATGAGTAGCAATGACAGGATTGCACTGCAAGGTAGCACCATGAAATAGAATGAAACTCCTGTACATTTGGTATATACAATTAACAGGATTCAGTCATTTGTTTTAAGGTATACTATGCAACCGGTGTTGATTTTCCAACGAGGCTCCCCCCAGAGGGCGAAAGTAAAAGTGCACTGTCGTAAATATGCTCAGCTGTTCTCCTGGTTTCTCCGT
>NW_015150644.1:50909-58075 GCF_000732505.1 Cyprinodon variegatus | reverse complement strand
GGGCTCCTGCAATTGCAAGTACGGTATTTCCCCTACAGACCACCAGGGCGGCCGAGAAAACCTTTGTTCGACCTGAAATGACTCATTTAATCATCCAAAACGTTATGGAACACATTAATTAACTGAAAAATTTTGCATAGTATGCCTTTAACAGTTTTGTTCTGAAGGCTGCATACCTTAGCTGGGCACTTGGACAGATCCGGCCACTAGGGGAGCGCACTCGCGCTCAATCGGGCCGAGTGCCACTACTATGAGAGAAGAAGAGATTGACTACGGTGATTCGAGTGTATTGCAAGTAACAGGTTGTGTTTGTAACATTGTATCCGTTCCTCTGTGCCTCCAGAGAAACGTAAGTTGTATTGTTTTTTTTGCTGGACGAAATTATTATTTTTGTAAATTAAATCGGTTTAGGACAGCTGGTTGAGTTATATCCGGTGCTACAGTTCATATTGCTAACGGTGCTAATTGCTTTTTACCTTAGATGGTTTAAATGGTAATTTAGGTTATATTTATGCTACTGATTTCCTTTGTTGTCAGTGCCGGACATATACAGTATAACTTATTTCATTTGTGTGCTATTGTTAAATATATTAATAATTGTTGTTGTTGATTGTTTAAACAATGAAATTATTATTTTACAGAACCACACTGGATTAAAGTGCAATAAAAGGACTGACCGTTTCCATCATTTTTATAAGTCTTTGAGGAACTTAGTGCGTTCTGACAGATGCCTACTTCGTGATTACAAATCAGAGAAACCAGTCTATTACCCTTGAACCTCCGCTACAAATTTTATACTTACATAATCTGATATAATTTGAATGTTCATTTCTCCTTATGATTCAGCAGGACTTATTGTTCCTTGAGTTTCTGAATAGCACCTTACTAGGTGTAGACCTAAAGATCTCTGCGTATTAAAGTTATATTTAACAAAGGAAAGCCCTTCTCTGCATTTCTGCTTCTGTACTGTCTGTGATGTTTATCGCTTCTATCTGCAGGACTTGGTGGGAATGTTTCTATCTTTTGCATTGTGAATCTAGTGCAAGCATGAAGCCAGCGGTGGGAGCAAAAAGGTAATTGGGAGATTGCACCACTTCTTGAACTCCCGCATAACGTAGCATCCTGCTAGATGTGTTTTTTTTATCCTAAATCCTACAGGAGGAGACCTTAAGACAGTTCCTGCATGCAGCTGAAGCAATGAGGAGCTGGTGGAACCATATGGCTGACCTGCTATTTATGTACAACTGGTCTGATTAAGTCAGGTCTGGGGGCCCTGGAGTACAGCTTTTAGTTGATGGTGACTGGAATGGGCCACTAGGACGCTACCAACCACGCCCAACCGTGCACAATGGAGAAGGATTAGACAACACTCCCCGGAGACCCCAGCCTCGTTTCTGTACCTTCGTTAAATAAGCCACGCTAATATGTGTTCTTTCTATAAGCCAATCACAACCAAGAAACTTCCAAGGAGCTCTGGGTCTTCATCAATCATATCTCGGATGTTTATTGATTCTCTCCGGAGTCGTTATGACATTCAATAGGCACCTTTCGACCTCGCTTGCTTATACCCCGAAAGGTGACAGACATGCTTTTTCAGATCTCAATTAAAGAGTTTAAAAGAAAAAAAAGAGAGAAAACAACATTTTATCCAGCTACAAATGGCAAATTGTTGCCCCTGAACTCTGACACGGCGTCGTCCTTTAATTATGCTAATCCTGGCACACCACCAGCTTTCCTTTGAAGGTCACTTCAGTAAAATGAAAGTCCCTGGGGGTGTAAGACGGCACACGCAAATCTGGCTCATCATCAATATTTCTTTCAGAGGGAAGAGAAACAGAAGGAGGAAGTAATCAGCCGCCGATAATGGCCATTTTGTTATGACTCCGTGTTCATTTTTGCTGTTATCCGCTCGGGATGGGCTGATGTTGAAACGTTTGTGCTTCCGAGGAACATTTATCTTAATGATGGCAATACGTGGGCCTTTTCTAGCATGACAATTGAGCATGCATGTTGGAAGGAAGGCCTGTGGGTATAGAACCAGCCCTATTTCAATTAATGAAAAAAAGCAGAGATGTGGATGATGGTTCAGAGGTCAAAGCCAGGCTAAGAAATAATCCCATTAGCTGAAGGAAGCAAAAAAACAAAAAAAAAACACAAAGCATTGAAGCAGAAGCTAAAAACTTCATTTAAGAAAACACCCTTAAGCAGGAATTTAGAAAGAAAATAAGTCATCTTGTAATTTTATAACTTTGTTTGGTGAAAATATAAAATATATGGAGTGAATTTCGTTCCATTATTGGTTCCATTATTGTTTTGAGCACAGAACACATTTTGTAATTGGATACTTGGAAAAAAATTTCAGTCTAGAAATGGAACTTTATAAATGTCTTTATCCTTTGTGGTTTACTTCGATTTTTTTTCCATTTGCATATTTATTTTCATCTTTTTTTAAACTTTTAATATTTTTTCTTCTTCTTTAGAGCGAACTTTATAAACTTCATTCTTTTCAAATTGTGTTTTACAGAACAGATGTTCTTCAAGCACAATGCTAATGCTCAGTTTTGACACGCTAATTTACAGAAGAGGATTAGGGCCACTGGGAAAAAAAAAAAAAAAAGTTAACTGATTTATAAAATTTATTTCAGTTTGGTATGGGAAAAAAGTCAGAATTCTGACTTTTTTCACAGAATTCTGACTTTTTTTCTCAGAATTCGGACTTTAATCTCAAAAAAGTCAGAAATTCCGAGAAAAAAGTCAGAATTCTGAGATTAAAGTCAGAATTTTGAGAAAAAAAATCAGAATTTTGAGAAAAAAAGTCAGAATTCTGACTTTTTTTCCCCATACTAAATTTCAAATAAAATTTTAAAATCAGTAAACTTTTTTTTTTCCTGTGGCCCTAATCCTCTTCCGTACTTATTGCCTGATAGTAATCCTGTAACTAAAATCTATGCAGACCAATAGAAATGCATCTTTACTCTTCCCTCCAGAGGAAAGCCTGCCCCCAGAGGTGAAGAGGAGGCGATCTGTAGAACAAAATTAGAAAAGAATGCAATTTGTAAAACATAAGTTGTGAAAGAGAAATTTGAAAGAAAAAAACTTGAAAAACATTTATTTAAAAAAAATCAATAAAACTCGGAAAAACAAAGTGTAACAAAAAAACATTTTGTAAAAATAAAATAAAATACAAAAATTTAAAGAAATAAAATCCTGATTATTTTTTTAACCCTTTCTTTACAAAGAATTTCTTTAAAGTGTCATTTCTGGATTACATTTTTTTCATTATTTTCATTTTCTAAGCCTTTTCTTTATTTGCACTAATAATGGTACAAAATTCACTCCGTAGCTTTCAGCTTCGTCGATAAAATTTCATCCAAACAACCTATATTAGACTTGCTGACCTGCTAAAAAAAAAAAGTTTTGTTTCCCCAGCTTTGGGGGGGGGGGGGGATTACTTTGCAGGTAATAAAAGCTGGAATCTGTCAGATTAGTTTCTGACAACTTGAGGAACGGAGCACAAAATGCGGCACAAAAACAAAGGGATACCGAGGAAGTCCAACCTCAGCAGCCGAGCAAATTCCTGACAAAAAGTGACAGTGACCGCCATGTTCTGCATTAACCAGATTTATCTCTGACGCCACGGGAAAGCCTCTGTAAGAGTTAATGACTCAGACCAGGATCCTTGTGGGAGGAAACCTGCTGAGTAAAAGAAAAAAAAATAAAATAATTTTAAAAAATCCTCATCCGGCCTGTAGGAGATGGCCTCCAGGCACGTAGGAGGCCTTTGTGCCAAACACAAGGCCTGAATCCACCCCGCCACCGCACTGTGACAGGAAGAGGGAAGGAGAGGAGATGCCAGGCCTGTCCTCCTACTCTGTACTTCCTGAGATGAGTGTGCTCCTCCAAATCAGTAGAGAAAACACATACAGTACCGGTCTACTGTAAACAGAATGCCCCTGTGCAAACCGAGTGTGCATGTGTGGTGTGATATTACTCTGAGGGATGTTTGCTTGCTCTTTGGGTGTTATTTTTTTATTTTTCGGTGGGCAGTTTAGATGTTTTGGGAGCAGAGTGGTGTGGAGGCAACCATAGAGCCGGCGTGGCCTTTGGACGAGACGTGCAGTGTGGGCCTGATGCACTTCACAGCTCCCCCAACCGCGCACACAGAGCAGAAAGGAGTCCAACTTGGCCCTTGATTTAGCGCTGTGGGTGGCAGAAGCCAGAAGACAGGAATCTTAAAGGAATAGAAAATGGTCTGACCTGTCTGTCATTTTCTGCCTTACAGATTTTTTTTTTTCTTCTTCTTCTTCTCTCCACAAACCCTTCAGCTACTCTGAGAATGAAACCACCGCATCGCATCTGGCAACACATTCTCATTCCCAGCTCATCACACACAGACACACGGTCAGGAGCCTTTGGCTCCACATTTTTTACCCACTGCTTTTCATTTATATCTTTTTTCAGCATGCAGAAAATATATTAACATTTAACTTGGTGAAGATCAACACTAAGTGCAACAAAATATACAACTTTAAGGGAATTTCAGCAAATCAAACGATTTATTAGGATTTTTATTACCTTTGTCTAAGTTGCGTTTGGAGAAAAACACCTGAAAAATTAAAAATTACAAGACCTGCAGTTATCAGGAGCATTACCTTTGGAGGGCTTACATTTAAATGGAATAAAGAGACATTTAACTAACTTTTAATTCAGCTGATTTCAGATAGGCTGGTCTGACGAGAAAATGCACGTCTCTACACTGCAAAAAACTAAATCTTGATAAGTCATTTTTTCTTAAAATAAGTGCATTTGTTCTTGAATTGAGGAGATAAAAGAGACATTTTGCCAATGGAACAAGACAATATACATTTAAAATAAGAAAAAACAATTGCATTCTCTTATTTCAAGTGAATACTATCTAATTATCTTATTTTAAGAGTAAAAATACTGATTCCATTGGTAAACTATCTCATTTACCTACTCAAATCAAGGGTAAATACACTTAATTTAAGAAATTTTTACTTATTTCTTGATCGTTTTCTAGTGTAGATGATGTCATCCCCTAATTTACATATGTGATCAAGAATAAATTCAACTCTATGTTGAATTTATTCTTAAAGGAGAAGTCCGCTCAGCAAGGAAATATTAGAGGATCATTATCTACACCTAAAACTAATATGTTGTTGCTGATTTAATGAATTTAGCGTTAATCAGTAAAAAAATAAAAATAAAATATTTTTCGTCCCGATCACTGTGTCCAGGAGCAGCCATTTTTGCCCAGATATAGTAACACCTCACTCCTGCCAACTGTGGCTAAGACCTGCTGACCATTGTCGCACAAACTTTCTCCTTTTGCACTTCCGTAACGCCTCGGTATCTAGACCCACAACTAGTTTGTGATTGTCCCTCTTGCGTCGTGGTGTGGAATAACATAGCTCAGACCACGCTCCAAAATTTGGAATAAATCAAAAATATCTGCGACACACTGCTGCCCTTAAATGAAGAAGCATGTTTGGACGGTGGCTGTTAACACTAGAAGTCTCAGAGATTTTCAGTTTTCCTGCTAGCCCCCCTCCCCTCTTCAACTTTATGTATTCACTCTACCATGCTAACTGTCCTGCATAGGGTCCAATGTAATTCTCCCAGCACGATATAAGACTCCTTTTGAGGAAACTACGGTTGTAGCCCGCTGTCTGCCTTGTAGTTGTAGAGAGGTGTCTGTTTTGTAGAATAAATAATCCGCCGACGAGTTATTAATCCGGAAAAGCCGAATCTGTGAATATTTTGCCAACAGTTTGCAGTGTCTCACTAAAGCTGTGCTGCAGAGAGAGAGGAGAGATTGCTTGAGTTATATTTGCCCCCTAATGAATAAATTCTGCTGAAATCATTGCGGTGTTGGCGAAACTGATGACATAGACCTATTTATATATTTAATTACAATTATGATTTTTCCCCCCTGCTCTCCGGTAAAAACTGTCTCAAAGAGAGAGGCTTGAGCTAAAACCGAAAGTGAAGGGAGTGGAATGGTTCTCCAGCCACAGCGCTAATGGGGCATTTACATCTGAAAAGGGAATTTTGAGTTGTGAAGTACTGTTGGGGGGGACTGGAGGCTGAGGGAAATTCTCGTATCTCTGGGTTTTCTAGTGTTAAGAATCATGATTTCAAGTATTTTCTTTGCTGGCACGTCTCCCTGCAAATATGTGCATCTTCTGCATGAATATGCAAAGCAATTAAGCCACATAAAATAAAATAAAAAGGACAACATACAGGAATTATTAGAAAGTTAAATTTCCAGAACACCAACCTGAAAGAACCTAACCTTTTTCTTATAGCCGACAGAATCAAAATGTTCTCCTAAAATCACCTTAAACAGATTTTCCAGGTCGTCTACAGTTCTGACTCTGTACACCCAGCCGAGATAAAGCATTTTTATTTCTAAAAGTGACGGGTATAAAAAAAATGAAGGTGTAAGCACACACAGCATCACCTGTAAAATGCTCACGCTGTTTTCCTTCGCTGCTGGCAAACTGGGCTGTTTTAGACCGGCGCTGTCCTCCACCTTTCCACTTTGCATCAGAGGACTGTTAATGTGATCACCGCAGGCGATCCCAGTCACCATTTGGCCAAGCAGTGCCATGAGTTAGGCTGCCTTTGACTCTTTGCTCAGCTAAAACACTCTGCAGCTCAAGATTATTGCTTCCTTTGATCTTTGACTTGGCGATGGGGGAACCAACGCTGAGAGGTGTAATTCACGCAGCGACTTCTCAAAACAAGATAGGTGAAAGCTACAGTAGTAGCGTTCAGAATTTCCCCTTTTCCTTGATGGGCGCTTGGCTGGTCCGCTACAATTCCTTTTTTAAACATCAATCTTTTCACTAAGATATTCTGTCCTGATTTGTGGACATTAAGATCTAAAGAGAAGCGCCATCTCCTGGTAAGAAAGTGTAATTCAGTGAGAGGGTGGAGTTAGAGTAAAAAACAAAAAGGCACGACCAGGAGAAGGCCAGTGGCTGGAAGTTGGAGGGGATTTTGCTTGTAGTCACAGTAGTCTGCCATTCGGCTGGCGTTTAACTGGGAAAGGCTATTTTGCATGGCTGCCTCTGAAAAAACGATCTAGAAATAAGTAAGAATTTCTTAAATTAAGTGCATTTATCCTTACTTTAAGTAGG
>NW_015150644.1:46332-50538 GCF_000732505.1 Cyprinodon variegatus | reverse complement strand
AGTATTTCTACTCCTAAAATAAGAGAATTAGATAATATTCACTTGAAATAAGACAAAGCAATTGTTTTTTTCTTATTTTAAATGTAAATTGTCTTGTTCCATTGGCTTATCTGCTCAATTCAAGATAAAATTCACTCAATTTAAATAAAAATAACTCATACAGATTTCCATTTTTTGCAGTGTAGCATGTTTGAAAACTAAAGAGTCCAAACACTCCATCAGAGGCACAACGCTGTCTTTACAGGCAACTATCTGCAGCTTGACCTCAGCGCTCCTGGAAGTCCAACATGGCCTCTCTCTGTGCAGGAGGTGCTGAGCGCTACAGAGCATTAGCTAACTGTCATGTAATGTCTAATACATCTATCGTCTCAAACTTTGTGGGTACTCCTGCTTCCTCCCACAACCCAGCATGACTGTTGGGTAAACTGGTCTCTCTAACCTGCCCTTATGTGTGAACGCTGTTGGACTGGCTGAGAGGGTGCAGCCTGCAAGGGCAAGCAGATATAAACAGAAGGATGGATGCCTGCAAATGCCATATTGCAGGGGATGATATAGTTTAAAACCGATAATCATGTTGTACAGGCGGCGCAGCTACAGGGATTTTTACTGTATTATGTAACTCTGGGAGAAAAACAAGTTGGACTTTTGTTTCCAATCTCAAAATGTTCACTGACCTTTTGAGCAGATACACAAATAGAAGCGGAACGTCTCCTATTAAGAATGCACCAACTTTCTCCATCACCTGACATATTGCAGAGGAACAGGCCATGACAACACACACACACACACACACACAACTACAGCAACCATCTGGCGGGACTGCTTGAACCGCCTCCGTTCTTTTCTCCTCCCTCTGACAGCTGGCCTGAAAAGACAATTTCAAAGCCTGAATATTAAAGGTTCGGAAAGTCACTTTAATCTGATTACCTATCGGCCACAAATCACCACAAGGGAAACTGTATCGACCTGGGGGATTGGGGAGGGAAAAAAAGAAAGGGGGGGTAAGTAAGTAAATAAATAAATAAATAAATAAGAAATACACTGAGTGCACAGCTTTTTGACAAATGCAATGATGAATGGAAGTTAACCGGTGGACAGAAAATAAGTGTAGCTGTCTTTTTCAGATGGAGGAAAAAAAAATTTTTTCAATGGGTGATATTAACACTATCCATCACTTATGTGTCACTGCTGCTCATGCATGATCCATCAGTCAGATTAGTTATCATGCAGCTTCTATAATAATGTTTACTGATGGTTCTCCCAACAGAAGAAACATATTACTATACTTTATCAAAGGCATTAAAAAAGTACAGATGCTGCAGAAAAAGCTGAGATGGAGAGATGGTGACCGGATCGGTTTACTCTTTAGCTATTCATCCTGCATCGCTGCCATCAATCACAGGCAATATGACATCCGTTTGTGTCGTGTAGACATTTTCTCAGAATCCAAACAGAAGCTGCACCCTTTTTTTTTTTTTTGCTTTAGATTAGAAATAAAACCAAGTATGCATTCTAAGTTTTAACAACAATCTATATGCAGAACATGTCGTTGAGTTCAGTGCCGTTGCAATGTACCAGGAGGCTTGCTGGGTCCAATCTAACGCTTCAGCCTTTTTTAGGTTTGGAGGGTGTTTTTGCATGCAGGAGTTTCCTTCCATTTCTCTGAATTCCTCCCAGTTTCAAAAAAAACCCCATAAAAAATGCATGTTGGAGCAATCAGCATCGACTGTCCTCCTTCTCTGCAACAGTGGGAGATAAAGAACACTATTTGAGTCCTCAGCCTCCACCTGTCGCCTCCACTCATGCTGCCTGCAGCTAGAGCCAAATAAGTTCACTTTTAGCTGGATGCTCAGCATCTTCAGTTTGTTTAACAAGTTATGAGCCGATCAGGTTTATGCAACAGTTGCATTGAAGTCTTGGATAATAGAGATGTTCTAAAGCCATAACTGGCGCTGCTCTCAGCTTTTGAGCGATTAACACTGCAGCTCACTTCGGTCTAACCCAATATTCTTCAATGCAAGAGCTTCCTAAAAGGTCTTATCCCTTTACTTATGTTTTGGCACATTAAAGGGGTAGTTAGGAGATTCTGTACCTAGGATAAGCACTTTTTGAAGAAGAATATTAAAGGCTAGTTACAAGTTATATTTTTCCATATAAAAGAAACAAAGTTGTGGAGTGTATAACTCACTGTTCGCTTAAATAGCTTCTTGGTTTTCCTTTTTCTTCCCTGTAGAAGTTAACTATAATTAAAATATTAGATTTTACTGGTTTGAAAGGCGTGCTTACATAAAAAAATGATAGAAACACAGTATACTATAATCTGTCTTTTTGATAATGTAGGTTTTGTATCAACGCGCAAGAAAAGAATGAATCTAAAACAGGTTTCGGCACCAGGTTTGGACTGGAGATGATCATCATTGTATGAGTGAATAGGAAAGTTGAAACAATAAAAAATGAATATAAACTTCTAAGTCAAACACTTTCAACAATCTGAGCTTAAACCTTTCCTTTCTGATAGAGTTTATATTTTCAGTGGCTCAGGTTATCCTTCTTATGCTACTATAGGGTTAAGCTGCTGGAGGACATGAGGACCACTTTCCATCCTTTTATCTCTATTATACCATTTTGCATTATTTGTCAATTCAACCCCTAACTTTATGTTCCATCTGCTTTTTCTCTTCATAGATTTGCTAGTTTTTCAGCATTTACTCCTGTTTCTCACCTGGACATAGCTATGGACTCCGATTTACTGGATCTGCTCTCGTTTATCCATTTGACATGAAAACTGGCTCAGCTTATCTGCTTAACTGTTGCCTTTCTAGACAGTGACGCCCCTGGAGCTAATTTACAATTAGCTTTTCTAACATAGAAGTATCCATTGATCAGTGCATCTTTGATCCTCTATGTCTGCTTCCGTTTCCTTGAACCTCCATTCAGCCTCAGCAGAAAGCGGCTCACACTGAGCCTGGTTCTGCTAAAAGTTTCTTCTTGTTAACCCTCTCAGGCTCAAATTAAGTTGTAGTTGCAGGAAAAATCAGATATTTGGAGAAAATGATCATATGGGGTAGTAATATACAATTCAGACTCACTTCTGGGATGTTGCAGATTTGCAAAAGTGGCCTGGAGCGGTACATTAACACTGAAGACTGAATCTGATATAAATGTTAACTTTATTTGAATGTCATAAACAAAAAATTAACAAAACAAACTTTTTTCCTCCACCGACATCTCAAAAACTCTTGAGAAGGCCGTTTCTGTTAAACGGTTGCTCAAAATATAGGCAAACTAGTAGATAAAGCATGTAGCATCCATTGGTACCCGTTTGGGCACACGTTGCGAATCCACAACACTGAAATCGAGATGCCTCTGGTGAAAAACCCAGATAAAATCTACTCATTGGCATGTGTCATATCTATACACATTCATCTTATGTAGTATTGATTTCAAAATAATGGAAATTGGTAGTGATACTTGCATGAATTTGTGCTTAGAAAATCTGTTTCAGTGACACCAAGGACTCAGCCATGTTGAAAGTGAGTCAGCAGTGCCATGTGGTGAGCTGGAGAGAAACTGTTTGTTGCAAATGCACATCTAAGTCCTTCTGTTGTACTTCTGAGTAACAAAAGCTCTTAAAATATGGATGTGGAGTAATTAGCTAAGTAGCATTTAGCTGTTGCAAATCTGCAACATCTGCCTGGAGAGGGTTAAAAGGGAGTTTTTCCTCTCCACTTTTGCCGCAAGCATGCTCAGTATGAGGGAATGCTTTACGGTCAATTACAATACAAGCGAATATCTACTGATGCTTCCTGCTCATCCAGGAGAATTGAATCCTTCAAGATGCAAGCAGCTGGTTTTCCAGATAGAAAACATTAAGCCTTTGATCTAAACGGATGATCTGAGATGATGTGCATTATAAACTGTTGCTATATGATTCTTACTTTTTTCTCAGAATTCTGACTTTAATCTCATAATTCGGACTGAATTCTGACAATAAAAAAGTCAGAATTCTGAGAAAAAAAGTCAGAATTCTGACTTTTAATCTTAGAATTCTGACTGAATTCTGACTATAGAAAAGTCAGAATTCTGAGAAAAAGAGTCAGAATTCTGAGATTAAAGTCAGAATTCTGACTTTAATCTCAAAATTCTGACTGAATTTTGACAATAAAAAAGTCAGAATTCTGAGATTAAAGTCAGAATTCTGAGATT
>NW_015150644.1:44896-46063 GCF_000732505.1 Cyprinodon variegatus | reverse complement strand
AAGTTTCTTCTTGTTAACCCTCTCAGGCTCAAATTAAGTTGTAGTTGCAGGAAAAATCTGATATTTGGAGAAAATGATCATATGGGGTAGTAATATACAATTCAGACTCACTTCTGGGATGTTGCAGATTTGCAAAAGTGGCCTGGAGTGGTACATTAACACTGAAGACTGAATCTGATATGAATGTTAACTATATTTGAATGTCATAAACAAAAAATTAACAAAACAAAATTCGAAAAAAAAAAAATTTTCTCAAACTTTTTTCTCCACCAACATCTCACAAACTCTTGAGAAGGCCGTTTCTGTTAAACTGTTGCTCAAAATATAGGCAAACTAGTAGATAAAGCATGTAGCATCCATTGGTACCTGTTTGGGCACACGTTGCAAATCCACAACACTGAAATCGAGATGCCTCTGGTGAACAACCCAGATAAAATGACACATGCCAATTAGTAGATATCTATACAATTCATCTTATGTAGTATTGATATCAAAATAATGGAAATTGGTAGTGATACTTGCATGAATTTGTGCTTAGAAAATCTGTTTCTGTGACACCAAGGACTCAGCCATGTTGAAAGTGAGTCAGCAGTGCCATGTGGTGAGCTGGAGAGAAACTGTTTGTTGTAAATGCACAACTAAGTCCTTCTGTTGTACTTCTGAGTAACAAAAGCTCTTAAAATATGGATGTGGAGTAATTAGCTAAGCAGCATTTAGCTGTTGCAAATCTGCAACATCTGCCTGGAGAGGGTTTAAAGGGAGTTTTTCCTCTCCACTTTTGCCGCAAGCATGCTCAGTAGGAGGGAATGCTTTACGGTCAATGACAATACAAGCAAATATCTACAGCTTTAAGCCTTTGATCTAAACGGATGATCTGAGATGATGTGCATTGTGAACTGTTGCTATATGAACTGAAATGAATTTAGATCACTAATGGGGGGGGGGGGGGTAAATCCTACGGAAGAGGACTAGGGCCACTGAAGAAAAAAAAAAGTTAACTGATTTTTAAATTTTATTTCAGTATAACTTCGGGAAAAAGTCAGAATTCTGACTTTTTTCACAGAAATCTGACTTTAATCTCAGAATTCTGACTGAATTCTGACAATAAAAAAGTCAGAATTCTGAGAAAAACGTCAGAATTCTGAGATTAAAGTCAGAATTCTGAGA
>NW_015150644.1:40887-43064 GCF_000732505.1 Cyprinodon variegatus | reverse complement strand
GCAATAGAAATGAGAATCAGCCAATAGTCTGTTTTTTATATACTGTGGCCTCTAGCTTATCTAAAAATCCAGTAGGAAGTGATGTTGGAAAATCCTGCCGAAGGACAGCGGTCAGATGAAAAGGTAAATCTGCATTCGCTTCACATGTTTGGAAGGCAGCTGTTTGTCGCAGC
Organism: Cyprinodon variegatus; assembly: GCF_000732505.1. Classification (NCBI taxonomy): domain Eukaryota; kingdom Metazoa; phylum Chordata; class Actinopteri; order Cyprinodontiformes; family Cyprinodontidae; genus Cyprinodon; species Cyprinodon variegatus. The sequence continues at coordinate 42,891 of NW_015150644.1, read as the reverse complement.
AGCTGATTGGGGCAGGTGGTATTTTAGTCAGAAAACACTTTGAAACAGTCGACTGGTCCGAGCGAAGGATCTGGGCGCCTGGCGAGGCGTCAGCCTGTTCCGTAACTCATTAGCCGAGGTGCAGCGACGAGCCAAACAGCTGTGGAACATTTCAATTCCAGCCTCAAATCAGAGACTTGGACCTGAGCTGCTGATTTTCAACGACCTCCTGCCGAAAGATAACAACTGGAGCGAATAACTCGCCCGTGCCTTCCCCTCCGCAGTCACTCCGTTATTCCAGCAGCAGCAGCTACTTCCAAAGCCTGAGGCCACAGTGTTGATATTGCTTACCCAAGTCTCAACGAGCTAATTAAGGGGGCTGTTTCTGAAGTGCTCTTGCATTTTGTTTATTTGTGTATCACCAAAGCCTTGCAAATTACACAGACCAAAGGCTTGTCTGAACTTTTAATCTAATCACGCCTACCGCGAGCCCCTGTTTCCTGGTGTCAGTTTGCCTTAATGAGGCCTGGTCTGAGCCACGGCCATTAGTGGAGCTCAGCGGTGGAACAGCACCACGACGAGACAAGCTCGCCGCGTTTCCTGCCACAGAGTCTAATCCGCCGTCGTTCCCTGCAGACCCGCAGCCAAAAAAAAAAGCAGCTGTGCAGAACATGGATGACATTTTAAAAACATACAGTATCTAGGTGGCAAATTAAGAGATGAATGCATTAAAAGCAGCACTTAAAGCCACGGAGAAAGGAGCGGCAGGTGTGCGGCGAGTAGATTACTGAACGGTTCTGTGTGACATGAACGCTCCAGGTTCAGCCCATGTCAGCTGTTAAGTGCACAAACTTTCATTTATAATGGGCGTATTAATGCAGCAGTGTTTATCATCACTAACAGCTTGGTGGTTTAATACCGCTTTCCTTTTATATCAGCTTGCATTTTTATCAACTGGCAGTGTTTTGTGTGTTTTTTTTCCCCCTCCCTCTCCTCGGACAGCGGCACTAACATCCCCGTTAGTGCAATAATCACACAGAGAGGGTCCCCACTCTATTCATTTTCCATGTAACTTTCATTAATTCAAATTCCGAGAGAATTTAGTGCACTTTTCCCATTTCCAATCTGAAGTGCTTTGAATTCTGCTCACTGCACCCGTTTCTGTGTCATCAGCCCACTCAGAGCCTGAATAATTCATAACAATATTTATTAGCACTCTGAGGTACAATTAGATGAATTGGGATTAAGAATTGGCTCGTCTGTGGAAAGAGAAAGTGGAGCAGCTCTGCCGCCGGATTTGGGCAGGCGTAGCTCTAAAACATTATCAAAATAAAGCCGAGCGGATTAATTCCCTTTCTCTACAGCCCCCCCACCCCCCTCTTGTGTTTAAAAGAACATAGTTAATATTCCATCTGCAAGAGTAAATCAGAGATGACAAGTTAAAACAGGGACTGTGTGGCAGACTGATTTATTTCAATATAACGCATTCAGGATGGATTTTTTTTGTTGTTGTTTTTCTATGCAAAAGGTTTAAGCTGTTCCTTTTTAAGGGAAATAAATTGGACAGTTTTATAGTTAAAGGTTGTTTTGATGGATATCCAGATACATAATGGCAGCAGGTATTAAAGATGGCTACCTTCCAGAAGGGAGGCGGTTTCCCTTTAAATTTATATACCTGCCATTTGAAATAAAAAAAGAGAAAATAAATCTAAGAGTGTTTTTTTGGGTACTTTCATGTTAAAATAACAGTGATTAAATAAAATATATTTGATTAAATATAGGGAATAAGTTAATCTCAATTTCTTTAAAGCATTAAACACAATAGAGTCGCTATAATTACTGCTTATTTTTATGTAAAACGTCTCAAAATATCAGCAATTTAGGATCCTTTAAAACTCAATTGTAAATGTTTCTTTATTAGTTATTATTTACCCGTCAGAACTCAAACTATTAAGTCATACACATGTAATAGAAACTTTTAGCGAAACACGCATATAACGTACCCTCCAGGTGCATCTTGAACAT
>NW_015150644.1:30684-39098 GCF_000732505.1 Cyprinodon variegatus | reverse complement strand
TTTATTTATTTTATTAACTCTGTTACTTATTCCATTGTTTTTATGCACTAAGGTCCATATTTGTGTGGACCTTTTGCAATCTGTAAAATGGGATTTAAAAGAAATGCAATTTATAAAACATGTTCTCCCCCAAAAGTATACAAAAATATTTTAAAACCAAACTTAAAAAAATTTAAATGAAAAGAAATCAAATGCAAATAAATAAAAAAAACATTAGCAAAATTGAAAAGTTCAACTGATTGAACTTTTGCATAGACACAACATACTCCCAAAACTTTGAGAATCATTTCAAGTTACATTTTTGAAAGCTTGATCATAAAAATGTCCTTTTTCTCTGAATTGGTTTTTTGCTTTCTATAATATTAAAACACATTTCTCTTCCTAATGATCCTGCTTTCAGAATGGATTAAACACACTGGAAAAAATCAAAATCTAGATAAGTATTTTTTTTCTCAAAATAAGTGCATTTGCTCTTGGATTGAAGAGGCAAAGGAGCCATTTTGCCAATGGAACAAGACAATTTACACTTAAAATAAGAAAAGACAATTGAAATGTCTTCTTTCAAGTACATATTATCTAATTATCTTATTTTAAAAGTAAAAATATTAATTAAACTGGCAAAAGATCTAATTTACCTACTCAAATTAAGGTTAAATGCACTTCATTTAAGACATTTTTACTTATTTCTACATCATTTGTCCAGTGCATATCATTCTTTTCTTCTAAAAAGCTCCTTAAAGCTAAATAATTGCACTAGAGGGACGATATCTGTAGTGGGACTTTTTTGCGGCTATTAAACCACTTTGACAAATGCACTTTTAAATATATAGAAAAAAAGAACCTAGAGATTATATCAAACAAGTCTACGCCAGTATTGATCTATATTTGTGTGATTGGATTAGGCTCTATAGCGGTTTAATGGCAAGAAGCGCTCCTAAAGGACAATCATTTCCCAAAAGGCTCCCAATTCCCCAACAGTCACCTCATGCATCCTCAGGTCAGATAAACGGTCAAATTCTTTAGCTCGAGTAATTTCCATGGTTAAAATATTGCATAAACTCCTTATTCTGAACCCAAGAGGATATTAAGAATATATGAGTAATAGTTTCAGCTGTAAAACTCATCTCATTGCGTGCAAATGGAAAATGAAGCTGTGACGAAGTTAATCACGTTGTGTGAGAGAGAGGATCAGAGGTTTTTGTGAAAAATGTTGACCTTAATGCGTGACCCATCCATTCAGCTCAATTGTATTTTTTTTCTTCCTTTTTTTCTCCCCCCCCTCATCCCCAATTAAAGAGCTTCCGTCTGCCCGTCTCCATAACGGATGGAGCCAGCAGTTCTTGAACTCGGCGTTAATTAAACATAAGTGCATGTCTCACAATGACTTATGGTGGTTCACAGTCCCTCCCCAATCCAGATAATATCCTTAACCCCTCTGGGTCATCACGTATCCACGTGTCATGCAAACAAGGACTAATCCCAGACTGTTTATCAGTGAGGGGGGAAAAAAATGCTTTAAGGATGTACCTGGAAGCTCTTACACAACACTCAAAGCTCTACGGAGGCAGGGGCCAATTTATTTGATGCATGATGGGTGTGTGAGGGTGTGCGAGCAACAAGCCGACTGCACTGTCAATTAAACATTCCTGGGTTCATCTGGGGAGTTCAGCTCATTAAGATTCATGCAGGGCCTGCTTTTATCCCTTATTTTTTACAGACTGGAGATATTAACCTGCGAGCATCAGTGGCGACTATCAGGCTCAGCTGTAACACACGCAGGTAACAATCTCTAACATATTAATGCAGGATGCAGGAGCATTTACCCGCAGTCAGAAAATCTCAACATTGTTCTGGAAAATTATTCACAGTGATTTTCCTTTGAAAGAACTTCATGACTTTCAGTAAAAAAAAATATAAAATATATTTGAATCTGTCCAAAAAACTTCTTGGAGTGACAGATTTTTCATGTTGAAGAAATTTTTAGGAGGAATATTTCAGAAGATAAAAGCGGAACATCACTAGGATCTGTTTTTTTAGCCTTAATTAGCTTTTTTTTTTTTTTAAAACATGCTGCCAAACACTGAAACTAAAATTCAGAAAGTAGAAGAAAAGAAAAGGTTGTCCAGGTCAGTGGTTTTCAAATAGGGGGTCACGGCCCCTGGGTGGTCACCAGGGGGAGCAGGAGGGACCAAATAATAGTTAAAGGAAAATTCCGGTTTTTAACACTTTTAGCCCATTTTCTGTAGTGTCCAGGATGAAATCGAATGATCGACACCAAAATTTTTGACGATTGGTCCTGTCTCTGCTATTTGGCTCATGCAGAATCCCCCCCTGGCTGCTTCAGAATGGCTTCCATAGTGCATGTCCGATAATGTCCTTAAAACAACCTTAAACGTTCTTTTTTTAAAATATGCTACTCACCGGGTCGTCAGCGCTGTTCAATGACGTTCCAAAAAAAGTTTCGTAAAGAAAAACCGTTCCTGTCTTGTTTTATTTAGCATTTTGTAAATCCCAGAACTATTTTTTCCGATACATCACAACCGCTTATAAACTTCCGCTTCCCGTTCGAATCTGAAGCGTTGCACACTCCAGACCACTAGTTGGCGACAATGTCTATATATACTCCTCCTCAGTATATTCCGGTTCAAAACGGTATCCTCTACCGTCAAACTCAAAGTCCAATATGTCCTCCTCAAGAATCCACCTTTCGTATTCAATTTTCAGAGTTTTTTAAAGTGTTTAACCTCTTACACCCTCAGGGGGTATAAATAAATTTCTGCCTGACAAAAACACACAAAAGTAAATAACTTATAGCCTCAAAGCTATTAGATTTAAGAAGAAACTTTTGGTACGTCTGTAAAGGTAAGATGTCATAGAATAAACCAGTTTGTAAAAGTGTTTGTTATTGTTTACAATATCATGAAATGTGAGAGCTTTAAAATATCATGAAATGTGAGAGCTTTAAAATATGATTCCATCCATCCATCTTCCTCCGCTTATCCCGGGTCAGGTCGCTGGGGCAGCAGCTTAAGAAGGGAGGCCCAGACTTCCCTCTCCCCAGCCACTTATTCTAGCCCACATATGTCAGAGTCAAGGCCCGCGGGCCAGATCCGGCTCGCGAAAAAGTTTTTTACGGCCCCTGGGATGATCTTGATTTATTATTAGAACCGGCCCGCAGACCGTCAGCATAACTGTAAAATTAACTTTCAGATACCCATCAAAAATGCTCAGCTCAGAGCCTTACCCCAAACATTGATGAACTTGTGGAAAAGATGGGACACCACCAAGTATCACCCTCAACCTCAAACAAGTGAACATTATTGTGCAATCACATATTTAGAGTTTTTACTCAGTTCAAGTTTAAAAGTTAAAGTTTAATATTTGTTTTCACTGCATGTTCTCCTTGAGGAAAGTTGTTTTTGATTAATAGATTTTTGCACTTTATTTTATTGTATTTCAATCCAATTATATTTTAAAACTATTTCAGTTGAGTGGATGATAGAAAATTGCTATTATTTTTTCTTTTAAGTAAATTTAGCCCACTTTTGCTAAAATAGAAAATATAGGCTACTTATGGTGCCTTGAATAATACAGGTTTCTTTCATTTAATGTTCATGTTATGGGGATTTTTATATAAAGGAAATTTGTCTTTTGTGTCTGTTGAAAATTAAAGATTACTGACAGAGCCATTAGAAAATATTGCTTTATTTATCTGATCATTTTGGAATATATTTGTTAGGTTTTCAGTAGGTTCAATTAGGTTCACTAGACTATATGCGTCATTTAAAAATTTTCTTAATGAACATTCGATCAGTCCGGCTCTCGGTTTGTAGCTAAATTTTTTATTTGGCCCTCCGTCCATTTGACTTTGACACCCCTGTTCTAGCCCCTCAGGAGGAACCCCGAGGCGTTCCCAGGCCAGCCGAGAAACATAGTCCGTTTCTCAATTCACAAGAACGCGAGCACGCAAACAAGTATGTGTATTGGAACAGAAGCGTACACGTGACGTCATCACATGCAACGTTTTTTAGCATTTCTTTAACATTTTGAAAACAATATTTTTAATTTCTAAAGCTTAAAATAATAAAGCAGCACAAGGCAGTCAGATAAACAAAACAAATGGACGTTTGGCCGAATTAAAGCAAAAAACTGCCATCAGAACGAGCGGTAGTTCACACATAACTAGACCGAGAGAAGTGCACTACAGACGGGGTAAATTTAGCCCTGGCTGCGGTTACCCTTGGAGGTCTGCTGGTCACTCTGGTCCGCTCAACGTCTGACTTTTTTTTTTTATTTCGCACTAACTCTGTAAACAGACCACACAGGGAGGCTTCAATGTATAATGTTATCGCCTCAAACGATTTCAAAACGTACTTTGGAAGAACAACAGCAGCAGAAAAGGGAATGTTTAACTTAGCACTGAGAGCGCTGTCTGGAATCAGGCTGCGGCCGCGGGGCATTCTGGGGAAGCGGTCAGTCTGAAGAACGCACAAGTCTGCTCTGATGCATGCTCGATAAAGAGGGCGGGGCCAGAACAACATCCGGGGATTTGATGCGTTCTCGATCTGGCGTTCTCGAGAATTGGAACGGTACTCGGGCTGAGGCTGATGACGTGTCATGAGCACACGAGCCATAGTCTCTCCAGCGTGTCCTGGGTCTCCCCCCGGTGGGACGTGCCCGGAACACCTCACCAGGGGGGCGTCCAGGAGGCATCCTAACCAGATGCCCGAGCCACTTCAACTGGCTCCTCTTGATGTGGAGGAGCAGCGGCTCTACTCCGAGTCCCTCCCAGATGACTGAGCTTCTCACCCTATCTCTAAGGGAGAGCCCAGCCACCCTATGCAGGAAACCCATTTCGGCCGCTTGTATCCGCAATCTCGGACCGGTACAGCGCCCGCTTCATGGCAGACGCTGCGCCAATCCGCCTGTCGATCTCCCGCTCCCTTCTTCCCTCATTCGTGAACAAGATCCCAAGATACTTAAACTCCTCCACTTGGGGCAGGACACCCCTCCCTGACCCGGAGAAGGCACTCTACCCTTTTCCGGCTCAAGACCATGGCCTCGGATTTAAAGGCACTGATCCCCATCCCGGCCGCTTCACACTCGGCTGCGAACCGATCCAGCGAGAGCTGCAGATCACGACCTGATTACGCCAACAGAACCACATCATCTGCAAAAAGCAGAGGCGCAATCCTAAGGCCACCAAAACGGATCCCCTCAACACCTTGGCTGCGCCTAGAAATTCTGTCCATGAAGGTAATGAACAGAATCAGTGCACGTTCCAGCTGAGTCCCCTCCCATCTGCTGCTGCTCTTCCCTGCAGCAAAACTCTCCCCCCACTGCAGAGAGAATTTGCTAATGAAAGGTTGCTTTTATCAGTATTTACTTGCGTTAGACTGTACACTGGAAAAAATGGAAATCTAGATAAGTCATTTTTTCCTAAAATAAGTGCATTTGTTCTTGAATTGAGGAGGTAAAAGACACATTTATCCAATGGAACAAGACAATTTACATTTAAAATAAGAAAACTCAACTGCATTGTCTTATTTCAGGTGCATTTTATCTAAATATCTTCTTTTAAGAGTAAAAATACTCATTCTATTGGCAAAGCATTTCATTTACCCACTCAAATTAAGAGTAAATACACTTAATTTAAGAATTTTTTACTTATTTCTGGATCGTTTTTACAGTGCAAGTAAATTAAATGCATTACAAGTGTGTTAAGACAATTTGCTAAAAGCGTCAGATTAAATGGTAAATCATAAAGTTAGAGTTAAACTAATGATTAAATTAAAACATCTTGACCCGGTGTTCTGTCAGATGAGCATACGCCGTCAGACCAGCATACCTATAGTCAATACGCATGCGCAAGACGTCAGATTTACAATTATCCCTTTAGTTTTTTACGAAAAATAGACTTTAATCTACCTCGGCGGTCGTGTATCCCTACCAAAATTTAATTACTTACTTTTTGGGTTTTTTTTTAAGCGTATGGTGATCTGAAATTAAATTAAACGAAAGGGATACACACCCATTGAGTTAGTATAAAGTGTATTAAAAAAAACATAAGGGATAAATGCAATAAATAAATGCAAATCTGACATCTTGCGCATGTGTATTGGCTATACACTGCAAAAACAATCTAGAAATTAGTCAAATTTACCCTTAATATTAGTAGGTAAATAAGACGTTTGCCAATCAAATGAGTATATTTACTCCTAAAGTAAGATAATTAGATATTATGCACTTAAAATAGGACACTGCAATAGTTTTTTCTTGTTTTAAATATACATTTTCTTGTTCTATTGGCAAACTGTCTCACTTCCCTGCTCAATTCAAGAAAAAAAACATTATTTTGAGTAAAAATTACTTAATTAGATTTCATTTTTTTGCAGTGTAGGTGTGCTGATCTGACAGAACACAGGTCCGCAGCTTCTAAAGTTCCCCTTAAAATTCTTTAAATTGATTTCAATTGACATTTTTATTAAGAATGTTTATTGAAAAGTCCAGGAGGAGAGAATCCTGCAAAGTCAGTGACTCAATGTAATCAGTTGGGTTTAAGTAGACAAAAGCTTTAAACTTTTTACTCTCACCGGATGATTAAACTGAATTAAAAAAAAGTGCCTGAGTTTCTGAAAATGTTTTCCTTCCACTTGACTTTTTATAAATATGCTTGGATGAAAAACTCTGAGTGAGCAGCTTCTTTAGAGATTATCTTTTAATAACGACGTCTGTCCAGTCATCTGTCTTCCTTCTGTCTCAGACTTGGAGCACTTAGAGGCTCAAGAACTCTCTAAAGGTATTTTGACTTAATTTCCCCACAAAGGCGCAGATATTTAACTTTTTATCTGCATTCTAATTTCTGACACATCAAGATTTGGGGTTTTATTATCTGGATCCAAGATTAAAAGAACTGGAAAAATGATCTAAAAATAAGTAAAAATTTCTTAAATTGAGTGTATTTACCCTTAATTTGAGTAGGTAAATGAGGTGGTTTGCCAATGGAATTAATATTTTTACTCTTAAAATAAGATAATTAGATAAAATGCACTTGAAATGAGACAATGCAAGTGTGTTTTCTTATTTTAAACGTAAATTGTCTTGTTCCATTGGTAAAATGTCTCTTTTACCTCCTCAATCCAAGAACAAATGCATCTATTTTAAGAAAAAATTACTTATCTAGATAGGGATTTTTTCCAGTGCAAATGTAGCAAAAGAAATATGGAGATAAATTGTTCTGCTATATTATTAAAAGCAAAGAATGTTTAAAAAAAATGAAATTTGAAGAAAATGCATAAAAAAAAAAAAGTTCTAAATCAAAAGGAAGTTGCTTTTTTTTAAAGAGCAAGTTATGTTTATGCAAAGGTTTAAAAATATATATTTTAACAGTTTGATAATGGTACTGATTTTGTTTTTCCTTTTTATACTTTTCCTTTAGTATTTTGGTTCAGAATTACATTCTTTTCAGATCAGTTTACAGATTAAACCTTCTACTCTTCTGCGTGGAACAGGATTTCAATTGGCCAGTAAAACTCAGTCTCCCTCCTAAATAATTAAGAAAAAAAAATCTTAGAAACGAAAACAAGTCGGAATACTGTTGGATTTTTGCATAACCATCATTTCTTATTAAGATTTATTCAGCATTTTAATTTTTTTAAGATTTGCTTTTATACTCTCTTTGCTTTTTCTAATATTGGAACAAATTTCTCTCCGTAGGATCTCGGGTGGCGACGCTCCTGATCCGTGTTAGAATCATAACACAGCTAAAGTGGTCGACAGTGAAACATGTCCTGTTTGTTAGCGCCAGCAGGTGTGATCCTGTTTGTCCAGCAGGTAAGTGATGATGGATGAAGCTGCTGCTGTTTGACAGCCAGAATGCGTTTAACTCTGAACAAGGCTCAACTGTGACCCGTTAAACCATTTTTTAACTCTCATTTCCCTTTTTTTGTTGCTTTAAACCAACACTAGCTGGACATTTTCCCAGAAACCGTAAACAGCGTTACTGAAAAATGCCCAAGAAAGCTATTAAGTTGCTTGTTCACACGAGCTAACCACATGTCAGGTCTGTTTTATGAAAACCCAGAAGACCTGGGCGGCTTATTGGGGCTTTTGTGGGCCCTGGAGGTGCGCGGTTCTCTGCTATCTGTGGAACAGTGGTGGGTAAACACAAGATAAAGAGGCTGACTGAGACTCTGCCATGTCTGTTTTCCCATCTTGTCAGTTAGAATGACTCAAGCCATTAAGGCAGTTACCACAACATGCTGACAACATGTACGGATGCCACCTGGACCCAGATGTGCCTCAGCGGTGGGTAAATGGGGAGAATGATGGAGAGGAAGTTTAGCGGCCATGTCTGCGCCAGCATATGCCCCAACCTGTATGTCCTATTACTCTTCCTCTCAGGGTCCCCGATG